>NC_057799.1:595918069-596218069 GCF_018294505.1 Triticum aestivum
GGTGGTCGCCGGCGGTGGCGGGGCATTGGCGGGGCGGTGGAGTGGGGATCGCCGGAGAAAAAGCTCGGCACGGGGGGGCCTAGAGGGATGGCCGGGGCGGCGGCGGACCGGCGGTGGGGAGTGTTTTTGGGGCGGGCGGGGCGGCGCACCGCCGGCCATGGGTGGCGGGGGGCTGCTGTTTGACCGGTGGTGGCTGGCGGCTGCTGTTTGGCCGGGGGTGGAGGTTGAAGATGAACCGATGGCCCTTGATTTCGTATCCAACGGCTGCAAAATCGACTGACCAGAGATGAAAAAGTCAGTCGACCGACGTGTAGCCTCACCTTGCTAGTGCGTTCAGTTTCGACAGCAAAATTCAGTTTCGACAGCAAAATTCAGTTTCGACAGTTAAGTTCAGTTTCGACAGTTAAGTTCAGTTTTGACGGTTAAGTTCAGTTTCGACAGTTAAGTTCAGAGATGAGCGGCTGATGTATTTTACATCTAGCACTTTGTGGTTATGTATTTTACATCATGTATTGGAGATGCTATTAGAATTCCACTCAGGTTAACGTTGTTTGTTGTCTCTCTTGTCCTGCTTCCGCCTCGGCGTCGTACAACTCACCGGAGCTGCTCCAACAACGAAACCCTCCATTACAGCGGAGCAGTACCTCGGGCTCCATCTCCAGACGCCTAAGATCTTCTTCGCCTCCTCCGACAGCAAAGTCAGCCAGAGCATCCTCACCGGCCAACCCAATCACGTTGAGATCGACATGGCTTCGCCAAAGAGGTTGTACACTTGTTGCATCTCTTTTTTACTCTACATGTTATATATATTGTCCACTAAGCACACGGATTTGTTCCTTTAGTGTCTCCTTGAAAGAAAAAACGTAGGAATTTTAATTTTCACTTGTCCTCCTTTTCAAATTCCTATTCATGAAGCACAAGACTAAGAGATAGTAGCATAATAGCATTATAACCGTACATTTTCTTGTGGCTTGACTTAATCTCACCATGCTTCTTTGCATCCTGTGATCTTCCAATTGTTGTGAATCAAACACCCAGATTGGCAGAAATCCCGTGTTTTTAAGTTCTCTGTTTTGCACGTGCATTCCTATCCTATTCCCGTCTATTTCCTATCCCTGCATTGTTGGAATCCTCCAATTCAAACGAGCCCTTACAGAATTACTTCTCTTACAGATAGTTGTCAAAGAAAACCTTGCGTGGTTTGTCCCGCTCCTGCTGCGCCGTCGTCCACCCCAGCTCAGCTGCTCCAACGACAGAAGGGTCCAGCACAGCAGGGATCCGGCCTCTAGACTGTCTTTCGCCGCCTCAGATCTTCTTCCCCGCCGCTGGCAGCCATGAAAACTGCATTACCATCATCAACCGAGCAGATGACCTCGAGGACTACACGGGTCCGCAAGAGAGGTCGCACTCCTTCGTATCTGCTTACGTTATGCATCGCTTAATATTACATGCTACTTTATCGTCCGGTTCACCGATTAGACTCTGAGTCAGCTCCAAACTAATGGTGAAACTTGAGTTTTTAAATGGTTGTGGGGTACATATCGGGGCCGCTATCAATAGTATCTATCTACTATCTGGTTAATCTCCGGTGTCTACTATGAGTTTCATGTTGGGTGGGAAACAAACAGTAAAGAAGCCATTATCTGTATTTTTTAACTGAAGCCATTATCTGCCTGCTATTATTGGTTTTGGGTCTATCCACAGGTTGCTACCATCACTCTGGATTTCTGCATGCACTCCTTTCATAATCTCACTATGTTTTATTCCTATGCATGACAGTTATTGTAAACAATGGAACTGAACATGTAGAGCTAAAGAGACGAGCCTTGCGTGGCAATAAAATTTCATGCAGACGTCGCTCCATGGTAGGCGCAAAGGCAGCCCCCCTCCATGCATTTCGGATTTTAATCGAGAGGAAGATATCTGTTCTGAGGGGCATTCAGAAGGAGAAGACAACTCCTATTTACCCCCTGAGTTCTTCGCTCTAACTTGGCATGCTGATGTTGGTTATATCATGCATATGGTGTCTTGCATTGCTTACTTTATACATCAAATATGTCATCTACTTAGTTTAGACATCCTTTGTGTGAATGCCATCTGTTTAGTTTATTCATCGTTTATGTGAATTATGCAACGCCATCCTGCTTAGCCAGTCATCTTATATGTAAATTATATCAGGCCATCCTTTTTTTTCATTACATATTACATTTGTCAACAATGTTAGTACATTCAACTGCTCTTCGTGTGCATCAGCCATTTGACACGGTGATGGCAAATTCTGGAGTGAAAACAAGGTCTTCAGAGCAGACTATGCTATCTGACGAAGCACATATCTCGCTGGTTACGGATAGCTCCTCAGGGGAGGATTCAGAGACAGATGACCAGTCCTATTCCCAACCCCCCGAGGTGTATGCTCTAACTTGGCAGGGTTATGTTGCTCATATCGTGCATATGGTGTCTCGCATTGCTATGTCATTTGATTAGTTTAGACATGCTTTGTGTGAATGCCACCTGTTCAGTGTCTAATTACCATATATGTGAATTATGCATTGCCATCTTGTTGCAAGACATTATATATGTGAATTATACAATGCTATCTTGTTGCAAAGGCATTATATATGTGAATTATGTAATGCCATGCTGTTTAGCCAATCATCATGTATGTGAATTATATCATGCTATCATTTTTTTGTATTACGTGTTCCATTTGTCGACAACATTTGTATATTCAGCTACTCTTCCTGTGCATCAGCCATTTAAAGCGGTGATGGAAGTATCTGGAATGAAAACAAGGTATTCAGAGCAGACAATGCTACCTGCTAAAGCAGACATCTTGCTGGTTACAGAGAGCTCCTCAGAGGAGGATTCAAAGACTGGTGACCAGTCCTATTTCCCCCCTGAGGTCTATGCTCAAACTTGGCAGGGTTATATTACCCATGTCATGCATGTTGTCTTGCATTGCTTAGTTTTTACATCATATATGGATTGCCATCTGCTTACTTGCTTACTATATAAATCATATATTTGAATTATATCATGCCATCATGTTTACATATTACATACACATCATCTATTTGAATTATGGCATGGCAACCCATTTAATAAAGACATCATATAGTTATACCATCTCATCCTGTTTAGTGTTTACAATCATCATATTTTGAATTATGGAATTCTATCCGTGAATGTATGTGAATTATGGCATGCCAACCTATTTAATAAACACATTATATAGTTATGTCATGTCATCCTGTTTACATACTCTCATATTTTGAACTATGTCTTTCCATCTTTTTTAGTTAGCCATCATAATGTGAAATTGTGTCATGCTATCCTGTTTAGTTAGCCATCATATATGTGAAATTGTGTCATGCTATCCTGTTTGGTTAGACAACATAAATATGAATTATTTCATGCCCTCTTTTATTCCCCACTATCCATTGCACATGTCTATCATACAATGTCTATACTTTCAATTACTTTTCTTGTTTATCAGCCATTTGAATTGGAGAGCGTGATGACAGTATCTAAGGGAGTAACAACACGGTCTTCAAAAAAGATAGTGCTACCAGTTGATGCAGATAGAACCACGGTTGTACTTGCCCAAGGACCAGATCCACCACACATAACCCAGACTCTCGCAGATTGTACCCCTACCCAGTTGGACGGAGAACCAGCTACACCCCTTCTAACCCAAACCCCGGCAGTTAGTAACCCAGTTCCAGTTGACACAGCACCGTCTCCCCGACAGAGCACCCAAACACGAGCAGTTAGTAAGGGAACTGCAGTGCCCAAAGCACGAGGACCACCACTCCGAATCCCAACTCAACGCTTATAGGAGAAGAAGATTTGTTCTCAGGTCAGGTTCTGTAGCTATGGTTCATACTCCTTTGCTCTTGCATTACTGTATTTACTCATACCAACTATTTTCAAATTTGAAGGATGGAATTGAAACTCCAATGGCGCAACAGGTATGTTTTAAACCTGTTTCTTTAACTGGTTTGCTGTTGTAACCTGCTCTATGTTGATTTTAGTTTCAATTGAATAAACAGTTATGTTCTCATGTCATGCACATTAGAAGTGTTGTTATTGCTCTATAGTTACCCACACTTATATTCTGTCTATTCTGCTTTGTCTTGAACAAATATTATTTGAACTGTGTCTCTATCTTGATTTGGCAACAAAAACTAGAATGATATAGACCATAAAGTGACCATGGTACATAGATATATGTTTGTTTCATGCTGTTATCTTGTCCACTTTACTACTGAACTCATTTACCAAAATGAGTTTCATATACAACATGGTAAACATGTGATGTGTCTACTTGTTTCTCTTTTAGAATGCGGACAAAATAATGGAGAACAGTACCGCGTTATCCAATGGTAAAGGAAGTAATGCAGATAAGGTTCAAGATAGTGAGACATCCCTGTTGGTCTCCAAGAAAGCTGATAAAAACTATCTTGACGACAGTGAGGGAACCCAAAAGTCCTGTCTTGATGTAGTGTTCGAATTACTGGCCACTACTGCTGGCACAAGCTCTTCGAACTCGCTGCCTGAATCAGTTTGTCTTCTTGAGTCTCAACTTCAAGTTGAAAGACATCGATCAGATGTGCTGCGACAGGAAGCTGAAGGACTGAGGAAGTCCCTGCAGAATTCAGATGCATATTTTCTGGTGCAACAACAAGCGCTGGAGGATTTAAGCGCCAAACAAGAGAAAGTTAATAAGCTTGCTAAGCATCTTGCCAGCATTATGGGTACCCAGGATATTGTTTCTTGAGATCTTCTGAAGTGGTTTCAGTTCTGGATTTGTTTCGCTGCGGCGTTTATGTGCGCTAGTCGCCAACTTTGACAACTAGTGTATATGATATGCTGCTTTGTTCCCTATATTTGCACTGGTGGCGAACTTTGATGCCCAGTGGATGTAATATGTGTAATAGCCGTGATAGCCTAGCATTAGTTTCTTGCTTATTTATTTCCTTGTTGTCTTGTTTATTTGTTTGCTTGTAGTCATTGCAGTACTTTTTCCGCGGTTAGCTAGTGGCTGCAATAACCTATTTTTTAAAACTAGGCCACAATAACCATGGGCTAATATTTACTGTAGTGACACTGGGCCTCCTACTGGCCGTAGAAACAGTGGGCCTTCTACGGGCCGTAGAAACAATGGGCCTTCTACGGGCCATAGAAACAATGGGCCTTCTGCGGTCCGTATCATCAATGGGCCTTATACAGGCCGTATGATCGATTGGCCAAACATGGGCCAAACAGACCGCATTATGGCCATAAACGGGCTAGAGTTGGAATCGTCCGTTCATGGGCCGACCATAACGGGCCATCGTTAATAGGCCGTATTTGGTGATGCTATGAAAATGGCCCAACAAACTAACGGTCCACAAACGGGCTGACTGTAACGACGGGCTGAATTTGGCCCACAAGCAGAAAATGACAGTAACGGGCCATAAGTAACTGAATGCTGCAAATGAGCCCAAGAATAAATGGGCCCTCAGAAGGCCGAAAGTTAACTTGGGCTGGAAACGGCCCAACGGAATAACGGGCTGTTAATGGGTATAAAGTGATACACTGTTCATTACGGGCCAGTTTCAGCATGGGCCGCTAATGGGCCAAGAGTTACAAAGGGCTCATATGGGCCGAAAGACGCCATGGGCTATACATGGGCCAGAAGTGAAAACGGGCTGTAATCATATTGGATGGCCTAGATGACGCTACTGGGCCTAATTCGGATACGGCGTAACGGGCCTTGGGTTAGCGGGCTGTAAGTGGGCTATATGCGAACAGGCCGTTAACAGGCTTTCCATGGGCCGGCCCGCCAGCTTTTGACCATGTCAAACGGGCCGGCCTTTTCACAGGAATGGGCCACTGTTGGGCCGTGCCACGTGTCGACGTATCATAGGCGCCTTATGTCCAGTGAGTGGATGACATCTGTCTCAACGATGAGCCGACACGTGTTTCCTCTAGCCAATGATGATTTTACACGTGGAAAATCCCCACTGGTCGGGGCTGTTAACGGGTTATCGGATCCAAAACCCGACCCGATAGCTTAACGGTGTTCCGTTACGGTGGATGCCACGTGTCGGTCACCCTTGACGAAAGCACTTCTGTGACGCGCGATTTATCGTCATGGAAGTGGACACTTCCGTGATGATAATTTTGGTAATGTCATGAAACACTTCTACGACAGCACAGGTATGACTATCTTGATTCTGTCATAAATTTGTCATGGATGTACATGCATGACAAAAAACGCGACCTACTGTGACAAACACGTATCATCACGGAAGTGTATTTTTTTGTAGTGTTAGCATCTTTCTTTTCGATAAGATAGTTAATAGTAGCATGATTAGTGTGAACAATAACTTTAGAATCAACAATGTAAGATCTGAATTTATCACAAGCAAACACAACTACTAAAAAATCTTTTTCAGTAGTAGCATAATTTCTTTGGGCATTGTCTAGAGTTTTACTAGCATAATGAATAACATTTAATTTCTTATCAACTCTTTGTCCTAAAACAACACCAACAGCTTAACCACTAGCATCACACATAATTTCAAAAGGCAAGTTCCAATCAGGTGGTTGAAAAATAGGTGTAGACATTAAGGCTTCCTTAAGTGTTTCAAAGGCTTCTACACCATCATCATCAAAAGCAAATGGAACATCCTTTTGTAAGAGATTTGTAAGAGGCCAAGAAATTTTAGAGAAGTCTTTAATAAATCTCATATAGAAACCAGCATGACCGACAAAACTACGATTACCTTTAATATCTCTGGGACATGGCATTTTCTCAATTACAACAACTTTAGCTTTATCCACCTCAATACCTCGTTCAGAAATTTTATGCCCCAAGACAATACGTTCATTAACCATAAAGTGGTACTTCTCCCAATTCAAGATAAGATTGGTTTACTCACATCTCCGCAAAACTCGATCAAGGTTTCTTAAGCAATCATCGAAAGAAGATCCATATATAGAAAAATCATCCATGAAAACATCAACAATCTTTTCACAAAAATCAGAGAATATAGCAGTCATACATGTTTGAAAGGTAGCAGGTGCATTACATAAAACAAAAGGCATACGTCTATAAGCATAAGTTCCAAAAGGACAAGTAAAGGTGGTTTTCTCTTGATCAGATTGTGAAACAGTATTTGAGAAAAACCAGAGTATCCATCGAGAAAACAAAAGTGTGTGTGCTTAGATATTCTTTCTAACATATGATAAATAAAAGGCAAAGGGTAATGATCTTTTCTAGTTGCTATATTTAATTTTCTAAAATCAATTGCCATTCTATAGCCAGTAACAATTCTTTGTGGAATGAGTTCATTCTTATCATTAGGAACAATAGTAATACATCCCTTCTTAGGGACACAATGAACAAGACTTACCCAGCTACTATCAGCTATATGGGATAAATTATACCTGCCTCCAGACACAATGAACAAGACTTACCCATCATTCTTTACTTGGTGCTTCTGTAGTTCTTCAGTATATGTACCTGTGCATCGAATTATGCATTCGTGGTTGAACCTATATTTGTAATAAACATGGTTGGGTATGAAATAAGTGATTGCCTACTTTCAAATTCAAAACATGTGATTTTTAAATTAGGGATTAATTTGGGATTACACTGCACACGGTTTGCAAAAGCGAAACGTCTGCGATAGACGAGGAGATCAGAAACGTTTCTAGGATCCACTACGTGTGCGATCAATCTCCACTGCACTCACGACATCCTCTTCAAAACTGTTTGCATTAGGCCACCTTGCGCAAACGTTTACCACATAAAAACTGTGTGTGACGGACAACCTTTGCCACACAGTTTCTTCTACGCACCGTGTGTGATGCATTCAATAACGCAAACGATAAAATTGTCAATATCGTGTGCAATGGCAACGCTATCAGAAACGATTTAACGGGAAAAATTGTGTGTGATGTACCTGTGAACTGAAATGTTTTCCTTGGAGCGACTGTGTGGGATGTACGTACGAATGGAAACGTTTAGCGGGGAACTGACTGTGTTGGATGTACTTGTGACTGGAAACAATTTCGCCTGTTTAATTGTATTTTTTAGCTCTACTGTACGTATTTCCGTATTTGAGCACTCGCCGGTCGCACACGACCTCATTTTGCCGAGCGTGTGTGCCAGGAGGGCATATCCTAGAGGTTTCTGGGTCGTGTGGGAAGGACCCCCTATCGCCGTCACTCACTAGGAGACGGTTCCAAATGCCGTCGCGGAAAGGGGTTTAAAACTGTTTGTATAGCACCGACGCGTACTAGTGAGAGGTAATCAACACTGCTAGTCACTCACAAGTACCAATCTAAGATTCCGGTACAGAGATTGAACACAAGAGATGAACTAGGGTTTGAGAGGAGATGGTGTTGTTGAAGATGTTGATGGAGATTGCCCTCCCCAAGATGGGAGAGTTGTTGGTGATGATGAAAGATGACGATGATTTCCCCCTCCAGGAGGGAAGTTCCCTCGGCAGAATCGCTACGTCGGAGGGCAAAAGTACTCCTGCCCAAATTCCACATCGAGACGGCGGCGCTTCGTCTCGAAAGTCCTCCCCTTATTTTTTTCTAGGTCAAAATGACCTATATACCAGAAGATGGCACCAGAGGTGGGCCGAGGAGGGCACAACCCACCAGGGCACGCCTGGGGGCCCTGGCGGGCCCAGGTGGGCCCCCTCTGGTAGTTATTTGCTCCAATAATTCTTAAATATTCCAAAAAAATCCGTGAAGTTTCAGCTCATTTGGAGATGTGCAGAACAGGTAACTCTGACGTAGCTTTTTCAGGTCCAGAATTCCAGCTGCAGGTATTCTGCCTCCTTGTGTAAACCTTGCATATTATGAGAGAAAAGGCATTAGAATTACTCCATAAAGCATTATTATGCATAAAAACATCATAATTAATAGTAGGAAAACATGATGCAAAATGGACATATCAGAGGTCTTTGATGGCTTGGTGTGTTCTCAAAGTCAAGATGAGAAAATCGGCATGTTTATCCTTTCCTTGTAACCAATCATGTGTAACCCTAGTACCCCTGGTGTATATCTATGTAAACCAGAGGGTTTAGTCTGTGGAGGCTAGAACAACAACCATCATCCTACTCGTTTAGGGTTTAATTCATCTGATCTCGTGGTAGATCGACTCTATAATCATCCTATACACTTCAATATAATCAAGCAGGACGTAGGGTTTTACCTCTTCGAGAGGGCCCGAACCTGGGTAAACATCGTGTCCTTCGTCCCTTGTTCCCCATTGATCCAGGATCCACAGCTCAGGACCCCCTACCCGAGATCCGCCGGTTTTGACACCGACACTCGTCCACACAAGATTGGATGTATCATACATCAGGTCAAAATCATTTAATTCATCAGCCACTTTAGGCACTAATTCAATTGCCTTACCAGATTCAGATACCCATTTTTGTAGCAATTTAGCGGTCTTACATGCTAGTTGGATTCTCTAGTTTCCTAGTAAAGAAATTGTTACTAGGAAACACATCATAAGTCTAGAATCTGTTTTTTTTGGTAATTTGACACCAAGAAAGGGGCTACCAATGTTTGTGTTTGGGTGGACTGAAAGAACAATTGTAAAACTCAAGGTGGAGTTTCTCTCTAGACGATGGCTATCTTGCTAGAGCAAAGTGGCTCTGAGATGTGCAAACTTGGGCATAACTTGGGCTAGCCCGTGTTCATGCCAGGCCTTAAATAGAATCGAACCTGCTTTTATCTATTTAAATACATCCATTTAATCATTAAAAATGGAATGCATTATTGCTCCTATTTTTTAATAAAAAACTACATTTTAGGTATCTTGGGCATTTTGGTTGGGCACACGGTGAGAAACTAGAGCCCAAGCTTGGCCCAACTTTCATTTTCTGCGATTGGGTTCCAAGGCCTAGGTTTAGAGACATGTGCTCTAATATGTCTCCAACGTATCTATAATTTTTTATTGTTCCATGCTATTAAAGTATTAATCTTGGATGTTTTATACTCATTTGCTAGCAACTTTATATCATTTTTTGGGACTAACATATTGATATAGTGCCCAGTGCCAGTTGCTGTTTTCTGCTTGTTTTTTACTTTGCAAATATCAATACCAAACGAAGTCCAAATGCCACGAAACTTTTTGGAGATTTTTTTCTGGATAGAAGACACCCAGAGAGCCAAAGGAGCACACGAGAGGAGGCCCGTGGAGCCCATTAGGCACCTGGGCACGCCAGAGGCCCCAGGCACGCCCTGGTGGGTAGTGGAGCCCAAGGGAACCTTCTGGAGGCACATCCAACTCTATAAATACTCTAAATCCCCAAAACCCTAGGGGAGTGGATGAAACACTTTTCCAGCCACCACAAGTTCTAGAACTACGAGATCCAATCTAGAGGCCTTTTCTGGCACTCTGCCGGAGGGGGCAACGATCACGGAGGGGTTCTTCATCATACTTGTTGCCTCTCCAATGATGCGTGAGTAGTTTACCACAGACCTATGGGTCCGTAGGCAGCAGCTAGATGACTAATTTTCTATTTTTGATCTTCAATACAATGTTCTCCTCGATGTTCTTGGAGATCTATTTGATTTGGTTTGGCCAATTGTATTGATTTTTCTTTCTACTGGAAGAGGTGCTTTGTGATGGGTTCGATCTTGCGGTGCTCAATCTCAGAGACAGAAATAGATATGACACACATGCATCGTTGCTATTAAGGATAACAAGATGGTGTTTATTCTTACATGAATTAATTTTGTCTACATCATGTCATCGTTCTTATTGCGTTACTTCATTTTTGCATGAACTTAATACACTAGATGCATGCGGATAGCGTTTGATGTGTGGAGTAATAGTAGTAGATGCAGACAGGAGTCGGTCACTAATCTACGACGTGATGCCTATATACATGATCATTGCCTTGGATATCGTCATAATTATTTACTTTTCTGTCAAGTGCCCAACAGTAATTTGTTTACCCACCGTATGCTATTTTTTTGAGAGAAGTCTTGTGAAATCTACGGCCCCCGGATCTATTTCCTATCATATTAAATCAAAAATTACATTGCTGCACTTTTTCTTTATTTATTTTATTTTGTGTTTTAGTTAGATCTATTTATCAAATCTCATACAATTTAATCTATCACAATACAGAGGAGGGATTGACAACGCCTCTTACGCGTTGGGTTGCAAGTTTTTGTTGTTTGTGTGCAGGTGCTGTTTAGATAGTGTTGCTTGGTTCTCCTACTGGATTGATAACCTTGGTTTCATAACTGGGGGAAATACTTACCGTTGTCGTGCTGCATCATCCCCTCCTCTTCGGGGAATTACCAATGCAGATACAAGCAATCATACTCGCAGAGCATAGCTGATCCGGGAAGAAAAAAAGTTGTATGTGCTCAATATTCATCCCCAGATATTCACTAACCTAAGCACGATCGAAACATTAAATAATTGTGCATGCCATGGTATCTCACCAGGGAGGGAACTAATAATTATCCATGGTCATGGTTGGGTCTTCCCATCTAAATTCCCCACATGATTTCATCACATATCAGATTAGCTTTCAACATTTCTAAAGATGATAGTATATTTTGGGGCCAAGATATTGGGTTACAACCTAGATTTTCCAGGCTGTAGCTTCTCCCCTAAACCCTACCAATGTATGAACTTATGTTATCATGAAGAGTTGTCTTATGCCACTCGCCGCCTTGCCAATCTCGTCTTATTGTACTTTTAAATTTTGGCTTATGAACCTTTCTTTACGTGTATAGGTGGTAATTTGTGCAAAATATAATACAATATAAATATGGTAGAGCTACTGTGTATCGAACATGACTACTCAACTAAAGGAAGGCGGTCCACCAGTCATTGGCAATGTCACACTTCCGAGTGTTAGCCATATTTTGAACCATCATATAGTGTTGCACTTTATGGAAACCCTATCATGTATCCCCCTCTCCGTGCGACCACCCTCATCCCATGCATTGCCTCATGGAAGCCCGCCTATAAAAGGTCACGACAACCACCCCATACCACATATCAAACGCACGGGCTAACAAAATGAAAAAAAGTTTATGCTTTATCTGTCACCATTACATACACACATCATTCCTCCTAGCTCAACCATGATTTGCATATGCACTGTGTATCATCCCTGCCATGCCTTCTATGCATTGTCAATCTACCAGCATGTCCTGTTGGAGAACGTAGTAATTTCAAAAAAATTCCTATGCACACGCAAGATCATGGTGATGCATAGCAACGAGAGGGGAGAGTGTTGTCCACGTACCCTCGTAGACCAAAAGCGGAAGCGTTAGCACAACGCGGTTGATGTAGTCGTATGTCTTCATGATCCGACCGATCCAAGTACCGAACGTACGGCACCTCCGAGTTTAGCACACGTTTAGCTTGATGACGTCCCTCGAACTCCGATCCAGCCGAGTGTTGAGGGAGAGTTTCGTCAGCACGACGGCGTGGTGACGATGATGATGTCCTACCGACGCAGGGCTTCGCCTAAGCACCGCTACGATATTATCGAGGTGTAATATGGTGGAGGGGGCACCGCACACGGCTAAGAGATCAATAGATCAATTGGTGTGTCTATGGGGTGCCCCCCTGCCCCATATATAAAGGAGCAAAGGGGGAGAGGTGCGGCCAGCCTTGGGGCGCGCCAGGAGGAGTCCTACTCCCACCGGGAGTAGGACTCCCCCCCTTTTCCTAGTTGGATTAGGACTTGGGAGGGGGGAAAGAGGAGAGGGAGAAGAAGGAAGGGAGGCGCCGCCCCCTTCTCCTTGTCCTATTCGGACTAGGGGGGAGGGGCGCGCGGCCCAGCCCTAGCCGCCTCTCCTCTCTTCCACCTAGGCCCACTAAGGCCCATTATGTTGCCGAGGGGTTTCGGTAACCTCCCGGTACTCCGGTAAAATCCCGATTTCACCCGGAACACTTCCGATATCCAAACATAGGCTTCCAATATATCAATATTTATGTCTCGACCATTTCGAGACTCCTCGTCATGTCCGTGATCACATCCTGGACTCCGAACAACCTTCGGTACATCAAACCATATAAACTCATAATATAACTGTCATCGAAACGTTAAGCGTGCGGACCCTACGGGTTCGAGAACTATCTAGACATGACCGAGACACGTCTCCGGTCAATAACCAATAGCGGAACCTGGATGCTCATATTGGCTCCCACATATTCTACGAAGATCTTTATCGGTCAGACCGCATAACAATATACGTTGTTCCCTTTGTCATCGGTATGTTACTTGCCCGAGATTGGATCGTCGGTATCTTAATACCTAGTTCAATCTCGTTACCGGCAAGTCTCTTTACTCGTTCCATAATACATCATCTCACAACAAACTCATTAGTTGCAATGCTTGCAAGGCTTAATTGATGTGCATCACCGAGAGGGCCCAGAGATACCTCTCCGACAATCGGAGTGACAAATCCTAACCTCGAAATACGCCAACCCAACAAGTACCTTCGGAGACACCTGTAGAGCACCTTTATAATCACCCAGTTACGTTGTGACGTTTGGTAGCACACAAAGTGTTCCTCCGGTAAACGGGAGTTGCATAATCTCATAGTCATAGGAACATGTATAAGTCATGAAGAAAGCAATAGCAACATACTAAACGATCGAGTGCTAAGCTAACGAAATGGGTCATGTCAATCACATCATTCTCCTAATGATGTGATCCCGTTAATCAAATGACAACTCATGTCAATGGCTAGGAAACATAACCATCTTTAATCAAAGAGCTAGTCAAGTAGAGGCATACTAGTGACACTTTGTTTGTCTATGTATTCACACAAGTATTATGTTTCCGGTTAATACAATTCTAGCATGAATAATAAACATTTATCATGATATAAGGAAATAAATAATAACTTTATTATTGCCTCTAGGGCATATTTCCTTCAGTCTCCCACTTGCACTAGAGTCAATAATCTAGATTACACCGTAATGATTCTTACACCCATGGAGCCTTGGTGTTGATCATGTTTTGCTCGTGGAAGAGGCTTAGTAAACGGGTCTGCAACATTCAGATCCGTATGTATCTTGCAAATTTCTATGTCTCCCACCTGGACTAAATCCCAGATGGAATTGAAGCGTATTTTGATGTGCTTGGTTCTCTTGTGAAATCTGGATTCCTTTGCTAAGGCAATTGCACCAGTATTGTCACAAAAGATTTTCATTGGACCCGATGCACTAGGTATGACACCTAGATCAGATATGAACTCCTTCATCCAGACTCCTTCATTTGCTGCTTCAGAAGCAGCTATGTACTTCGCTTCACACGTAGATCCCGCCACGACGCTTTGTTTAGAACTGCACCAACTGACAGCTCCACCGTTCAATGTAAAGACGTATCCGGTTTGCGATTTAGAATCGTCCGGATCAGTGTCAAAGCTTGCATCGATGTAACCATTTACGATGAGCTCTTTGTCACCTCCATAAACAAGAAACATATCCTTAGTCCTTTTCAGGTATTTCAGGATGTTCTTGACCGCTGTCCAGTGATCCACTGCTGGATTACTTTGGTACCTTCCTGCTAGACTTATAGCAAGCCATACATCAGGTCTGGTACACAGCATTGCATACATGATAGAGCCTATGCCTGAAGCATAGGGAACATCTTTCATCTTCTCTCTATCTTCTAAAGTGGTCGGGCATTGAGTCTTACTCAACTTCACACCTTGTAACACAGGCAAGAACCCTTTCTTTGCTTGATCCATTTTGAACTTCTTCAAAACTTTGTCAAGGTATGTGCTTTGTGAACGTCAAATTAAGCATCTTGATCTATCTCTATAGATCTTGATGCCCAATATATACGCAGCTTCACCGAGGTCTTTCATTGAAAAACTCTTATTCAAGTATCCCTTTATGCTATCCAGAAATTCTATATCATTTCCAATCAGCAATATGTCATCTACATATAATATCAGAAATGCTACAGAGCTCCCACTCACTTTCTTGTAAATACAGGCTTCTCCAAAAGTCTGTACAAAACCAAATGCTTTGATCACACTATCAAAGCGTTTATTCCAACTCCGAGAGGCTTGCACCAGTCCATAAATGGATCGCTGGAGCTTGCACACCTTGTTAGCTCCCTTTGGATCGACAAAACCTTCCGGTTGCATCATATACAATTCTTCTTCCAGCAATCCATTCAGGAATGCAGTTTTGACATCCATTTGCCAAATTTCATAATCATAAAATGCGGCAATTGCTAACATGATTCGGACAGACTTAAGCATCGCTACGGGTGAGAAGGTCTCATCGTAGTCAATCCCTTGAACTTGTCGAAAACCTTTCGCAACAAGTCGAGCTTTATAGACAGTAACATTACCGTCAGCGTCAGTCTTCTTCTTGAAGATCCATTTATTTTCAATGGCTTGCCGATCATCGGGCAAGTCAACCAAAGTCCATACTTTGTTCTCATACATGGATCCCATCTCGGATTTCATGGCCTCAAGCCATTTTGCGGAATCTGGGCTCACCATCGCTTCTTCATAGTTCGTAGGTTCGTCATGGTCTAGTAACATAACCTCCAGAACAGGATTACCGTACCACTCTGGTGCGGATCTTACTCTGGTTGACCTACGAGGTTCAGTAATAACTTGATCTGAAGTTTCATGATCATCATCATTAACTTCCTCACTAATTGGTGTAGGTGTCGCAGAAACCGGTTTCTGTGATGAACTACTTTCCAATAAGGGAGCAGGTACAGTTACCTCATCAAGTTCTACTTTCCTCCCACTCACTTCTTTCGAGAGAAACTCCTTCTCCAGAAAATTCCGAATTTAGCAACAAAAGTTTTGCCTTCGGATCTGTGATAGAAAGTGTACCCAACAGTCTCCTTTGGGTATCCTATGAAGACACATTTCTCCGATTTGGGTTCGAGCTTATCAGGTTGAAGTTTTTTCACATAAGCATCGCAGCCCCAAACTTTAAGAAACGACAACTTTGGTTTCTTGCCAAACCACAGTTCATAAGGCGTCGTCTCAACGGATTTTGATGGTGCCCTATTTAACGTGAATGCAGCCGTCTCTAAAGCATAACCCCAAAACGATAGCGGTAAATCAGTAAGAGACATCATAGATCGCACCATATCTAGTAAAGTACGATTACGACGTTCGGACACACCATTACGCTGTGGTGTTCCGGGTGGCGTGAGTTGCGAAACTATTCCGCATTGTTTCAAATGAAGACCAAACTCATAACTCAAATATTCTCCTCCACGATCAGATCGTAGAAATTTTATTTTCTTGTTACGATGATTTTCAACTTCACTCTGAAATTCTTTGAACTTTTCAAATGTTTCAGACTTATGTTTCATTAAGTAGATATACCCATATCTGCTCAAATCATCTGTGAAGGTGAGAAAATAACGATATCCGCCACGAGCCTCAATATTCATCGGACCACATACATCTGTATGTATGATTTCCAACAAATCTGTTGCTCTCTCCATAGTTCCGGAGAACGGTGTTTTAGTCATCTTGCCCATGAGGCACGGTTCGCAAGTACCAAGTGATTCATAATCAAGTGGTTCCAAAAGTCCATCAGTATGGAGTTTCTTCATGCGCTTTACACCGATATGACCTAAACGGCAGTGCCACAAATAAGTTGCACTATCATTATCAACTCTGCATCTTTTGGCTTCAATATTATGAATATGTGTATCACTACTATCGAGATTCAACAAAAATAGACCACTCTTCAAGGGTGCATGACCATAAAAGATATTACTCATATAAATAGAACAACCATTATTCTCTGATTTAAATGAATAACCGTCTCGCATCAAACAAGATCCAGATATAATGTTCATGCTTAACGCTGGCACCAAATAACAATTATTTAGGTCTAAAACTAATCCCGAAGGTAGATGTAGAGGTAGCGTGCCGACCGCGATCACATCGACTTTGGAACCATTTCCCACGCGCATCGTCACCTCGTCCTTAGCCAATCTTCGCTTAATCCGTAGCCCCTGTTTCGAGTTGCAAATATTAGCAACAGAACCAGTATCAAATACCCAGGTGCTACTGCGAGCATTAGTAAGGTACACATCAATAACATGTATATCACATATACCTTTGTTCACCTTGCCATCCTTCTTATCCGCCAAATACTTGGGGCAGTTCCGCTTCCAGTGACCAGTCTGCTTGCAGTAGAAGCACTCAGTCTCAGGCTTAGGTCCAGACTTGGGTTTCTTCTCCTGAACAGCAACTTGCTTGCTGTTTTTCTTGAAGTTCCCCTTCTTCTTCCCTTTGCCCTTTTTCTTGAAACTAGTGGTCTTATTGACCATCAACACTTGATGCTCCTTTTTGATTTCTACCTCCGCAGCCTTTAGCATTGCGAAGAGCTCGGGAATCGTCTTATCCATCCCTTGCATGTTATAGTTCATCACGAAGCTCTTGTAGCTTGGTGGCAGTGATTGAAGAATTCTGTCAATGACGCTATCATCCGGAAGATTAACTCCCAGTTGAATCAAGTGATTGTTATACCCAGACATTTTGAGTATATGCTCACTGACAGAACTATTCTCTTCCATCTTGCAGCTGTAGAACTTATTGGAGACTTCATATCTCTCAATCCGGGCATTTGCTTGAAATATTAACTTCAACTCCTGGAACATCTCATATGCTCCATGACGTTCAAAACGTCGTTGAAGACCCGGTTCTAAGCCGTAAAGCATGGCACACTGAACTATCGAGTAGTCATCAGCTTTGCTCTGCCAGACGTTCATAACATCTGGTGTTGCTCCTGCAGCAGGCCTGGCACCCAGCGGTGCTTCCAGGACGTAATTCTTCTGTGCAGCAATGAGGATAATCCTCAAGTTACGGACCCAGTCCGTGTAATTGCTACCATCATCTTTCAACTTTGCTTTCTCAAGGAACGCATTAAAATTCAACGGAACAACAGCACGGGCCATCTATCTACAATTAACATAGACAAGCAAGATACTATCAGGTACTAAGTTCATGATAAATTCAAGTTCAATTAATCATATTACTTAAGAACTCCCACTTAGATAGACATCCCTCTAATCCTCTAAGTGATCACGTGATCCATATCAACTAAACCATGTCCGATCATCACGTGAGATGGAGTAGTTTCAACGGTGAACATCACTATGTTGATCATATCTACTATATGATTCACGCTCGACCTTTCGGTCTCCGTGTTCCGAGGCCATATCTGTTATATGCTAGGCTCGTCAAGTTTAACCTGAGTATTCCGCGTGTGCAACTGTTTTGCACCCGTTGTATTTGAACGTAGAGCCTATCACACCCGATCATCACGTGGTGTCTCAGCACGAAGAACTTTCGCAACGGTGCATACTCAGGGAGAACACTTATACTTTGATAATTTAGTGAGGGATCATCTTATAATGCTACCGTCAATCAAAGCAAGATAAGATGCATAAAAAGATAAACATCACATGCAATCAATATAAGTGATATGATATGGCCATCATCATCTTGTGCTTGTGATCTCCATCTCCGAAGCACCGTCATGATCACCATCGTCACCGGCGCGACACCTTGATCTCCATCGTAGCATCGTTGTCGTCTCGCCAACTATTGCTTCTACGACTATCGCTACCGCTTAGTGATAAAGTAAAACAATTACATGGCGATTGCATTGCATACAATAAAGCGACAACCATATGGCTCCTGCCAGTTGCCGATAACTCGGTTACAAAACATGATCATCTCATACAATAAAATTTAGCATCATGTCTTGACCATATCACATCACAACATGCCCTGCAAAAACAAGTTAGACGTCCTCTACTTTGTTGTTGCAAGTTTTACGTGGCTGCTACGGGCTTAGCAAGAACCGTTCTTACCTACGCATCAAAACCACAACGATAGTTTGTCAAGTTGGTGTTGTTTTAACCTTCGCAAGGACCGGGCGTAGCCACACTCGGTTCAACTAAAGTTGGAGAAACTGACACCCGCCAGCCACCTCTGTGCAAAGCACGTCGGAAGAACCAGTCTCGCGTAAGCGTACGCGTAATGTCGGTCCGGGCCGCTTCATCCAACAATACCGCCGAACCAAAGTATGACATGCTGGTAAGCAGTATGACTTATATCGCCCACAACTCACTTGTGTTCTACTCGTGCATATGACATCTACGCATAAAACCAGGCTCGGATGCCACTGTTGGGGAACGTAGTAATTTCAAAAAAATTCCTACGCACACGCAAGATCATGGTGATGCATAGCAACGAGAGGGGAGAGTGTTGTCCACGTACCCTCATAGACAGAAAGCGGAAGCGTTAACACAACGCGGTTGATGTAGTCGTACGTCTTCACGATCCGACCGATCAAGTACCGAACGTACGGCACCTCTGAGTTCAGCACACGTTCAGCTCGATGACGTCCCTCGAACTCCGATCCAGCCGAGTGTTGAGGGAGAGTTTCGTCAGCACGACGGCGTGGTGACGATGATGATGTTCTACCGACGCAGGGCTTCGCCTAAGCACCGCTACGATATTATCGAGGTGTAATATGGTGGAGGGGGGCACCGCACACGGCTAAGAGATCAATGATCAATTGTTGTGTCTATGGGGTGCCTCCTGCCCCCGTATATAAAGGATCAAAGGGGGAGAGGTGCGGCCAGCCTTGGGGCGCGCCAGGAGGAGTCCTACTCCCACCAGGAGTAGGACTCCCCCCCTTTTCCTAGTTGGATTAGGACTTGGGAGGGGGGAAAGAGGAGAGGGAGAAGAAGGAAGGGGGGCGCCGCCCCCTTCTCCTTGTCCTATTCGGACTAGGGGGGAGGGGCGCGCGGCCCAGCCCTAGCCGCCTCTCCTCTCTTCCACCTAGGCCCACTAAGGCCCATTATGTTGCCGGGGGGTTCCGGTAACCTCCCGGTACTCCGGTAAAATCCCGATTTCACCCGGAACACTTCCGATATCCAAACATAGGCTTCCAATATATCAATCTTTATGTCTCGACCATTTCGAGACTCCTCGTCATGTCCGTGATCACATCCGGGACTCCGAACAACCTTCGGTACATCAAAACATATAAACTCATAATATAACTGTCATCGAAACGTTAAGCGTGCGGACCCTACGGGTTCGAGAACTATGTAGACATGACCGAGACACGTCTCCGGTCAATAACCAATAGCGGAACCTGGATGCTCATATTGGCTCCCACATATTCTACGAAGATCTTTATCGGTCAGACCGCATAACAACATACGTTGTTCCCTTTGTCATCGGTATGTTACTTGCCCGAGATTCGATCGTCGGTATCTTAATACCTAGTTCAATCTCGTTACCGGCAAGTCTCTTTACTCGTTCCGTAATACATCATCTCGCAACAAACTCATTAGTTGCAATGCTTGCAAGGCTTAAGTGATGTGCATTACCGAGAGGGCCCAGAGATACCTCTCCGACAATCGGAGTGACAAATCCTAATCTCGAAATACGCCAACCCAACAAGTACCTTCGGAGACACCTGTAGAGCACCTTTATAATCACCCAGTTACGTTGTGACGTTTGGTAGCACACAAAGTGTTCCTCCGGTAAACGGGAGTTGTATAATCTCATAGTCATAGGAACATGTATAAGTCATGAAGAAAGCAATAGCAACATACTAAACGATCGAGTGCTAAGCTAACGGAATGGGTCAAGTCAATCACATCATTCTACTAATGATGTGATCCCGTTAATCAAATGACAACTCATGTCAATGGCTAGGAAATATAACCATCTTTGATCAACGAGCTAGTCAAGTAGAGGCATACTAGTGACACTTTGTTTGTCTATGTATTCACACAAGTATTATGTTTCCGGTTAATACAATTCTAGCATGAATAATAAACATTTATCATGATATAAGGAAATAAATAATAATTTATTATTGCCTCTAGGGCATATTTCCTTCGTGTCCATCACAAGGGGCGCCTCCCTTGCAATCTATGTTGTTATCGCGTCCTTTGGTGTTAGTCATCTTGTATTGAACAAACCTATGGCCGGCAGGGGTGATCTCGTCACCTAAACATATGTCCGCCGCTGCATCTTTCTCATCGAATAATTTCCCTCTTGCATCCACCACTGTGTCATGGCCTCCTTACCACTCTACAAATCTATACTCATGCCTACATGGCCATCACGAACCTCCATGATGATAGAGACACGTCATTTTATTATTCTCGTGTGTTATGGAGTAGAAACTGACGACTGGTGGCAAGAGGTCCCTTGACCCTGGTTATCGACCATTGATACCTAAACGTTTAAACTTTGTAGAAGAACCATTGTCCATTGGTGACCTATGATAACTAACTAACAAGACACACGAGCATATGGTGAGTATTTGGCAATTCGATTTTTGTTGTTATTTTTCCACTAGGAAATTAGATATTTTTTAGAGAGTAAATTCCGGTTTTTACCCCCTATTTTGACATTTTTGACACTAATTACCCAATTTAGCGGGATTTCATCCGTTTTACCCCATTTAGCAAAATTGTTGCCATAGTTTACCCTGTTTAATATTTTGTGAGCATTCTGACCGGCAGGTCCAATTGTGTTGTGCCAATTTAACCTATTTAATATTTTTGGAGTTGGTGGTGTTCTCCTATCATTTAAAAAACAGATCATTCTCCTATTATTTGCAACAGATCATGGAAATACAATGCGAAAAAATTGTGTTATTACGACTACTTTTGCCTATTTGTTCCTTGGGTCATGATGTCAATTCATCTCCTGATCATGCTCTTTTGTCAAACAGATTGTATTTATGCTTCACACTACTGTCAAAACTGATTAGCATCATCTTGTCCTCAATGGATTCAAGCAGCTATCACAAACCATAAAACTCATCCTCCATCTCTGTGCCTTACAACCACTGGAGGAGATCACCCCGAACGAATTGATTTCAGAGCAATTCTGGCAAAGGTTCAGCAAACTGAAGAAGAAAAAGAATTTCGTCAATATTCAAAATGTTGAAAAAAAACATAAAATCAATGTACCTCAGTTGCAGAAGGGTGCCATGTAGACACGTGATCTTCTAATAAACATCTTAGTTATAAGCACAGCCTGATGGGGTCCTTACTATGTCGCCAAACTAGGAAGAAGAACTAAGCACAACCTGATGGGGTCACGTACATGATTTGTTTTTGAAGTATATCAAATTCAGAGGACTACGCCAATGTCGGCGAGCTTGACGGAGCCATCGGATTCCACGGGGTCGTTTCTCGCCTTGATGTTCCAGCCATACAACCGTGCTCAAGGATGTACGAAATTGCACGACCGGCCCCTCAGGACCCTCCACCGCCGTCGTCGTCGCCACTACCGTGCAATACCTAACCCTAGGTTCGAGCAAGCCTGACGGGTGCGTGCGGTTGGAAGCCTGGACGATGCAATCGATTGGGTGCGAGCAACGCAAGCGAGAACGGCTGGAGGCGAGCATGACACGTGGCCGACTCGGGCATTGTGCGTTGGACGCAACGTGTGCAAGCTCCATCGGGCCGGTCCCAGTCGAGAGAAGTTGCGAGGACCGGTTCAGCAAGGAGAAAAAATAGGTAGAAAAAAATCGTCGATATGGCATGCCAGCTGGACCTAACATTTGGGACCTACCAATCAGAATGCTCACAAAATTTTAAATAGGGTAAATTGTGGCAGAACTTTTGCTAAATGGGGTAAAACGGATGAAATCTCACTAAATGGGGTAATTAGTGTCAAAAATGTCAAAATAGGGGGTAAAAACCAGAATTTACTCTTTTTTAGATGATTAATTTTTTGCACTCATGCCCGAATAGCTATGGAAACATAGCAGCAGAACATTTGAAGATTCCTCTTGTGTCTAAGGCTATACATGGAAAGAAACGCATGCAAGCAAGTCTTGTTTCGAACTGGCCTTGTACGCACTGGACACCCTGCATGTCTTGTTTCTTTCCATTTCCATGTCTCTCCTCTCCCTCCCAACAATTATATATAAAGCAAATCTCATCACTTTCATTTCGTAGATCTACAGAAATCAAAATTACTCCGCGGGCCGCTACCTCCACCGGAACGACGCCTCCGTCCGGGAACAACAGTCCATAGATACACATCAATCGCTAGTATTGCCTATGATCCTAGCTAGAACGTAAGCTGTTCTTGGCATTTTCGCGGCATCTAGTGAAGCTCACATATGCATTATGTTTGTCTGCTTTGGTATACAGAAAGAGAGCAATGTCGTCGTCGTCGGGCATGAAGTTGGGCGGCGCTCCGTCGTGGCTGGGGCCGCTGCTCTGCGCGAGGTTCTTCCAGCGCTGTGCCACGCACCCCAGACTAGCCAAGAATGATTGCAACCACTACTGCCTTAGCTGCGCCGGCGAGGAGAACGCCGTCTGCTGCCCCATGTGCCTCTCCGGCCACCGCGACCACCATGTCCTCCAGGTACTTAACATATACAAGTGCATCACGTGCGTAGCAATGGCAGCGGCGGCATTATAGATTGATGGATATTATTGCAGATACGGCGGTCGTCATACAAGAACAGCGTGGTGATCCTGGTGGCGGAGCTGGAGGAGGTTGCGGTTGCGGACATGTCCCTGGTGCAGCCATACGTGGTCAACCACGAGAGGGTGATGTACCTCCACCCGAGGCTGCAGGCGCCGCAGCACGCCATCATGTGCTTCAGCCCCGCCGGCGCATGCCTGATGTGCGGCCGGAAACTCGTCGACGAAATCTTCCGCTTCTGCTCCCTCGGCTGCACGGTACACGCGCGCACCTAACATTTCTCGTGCATGATTACCTAACATTTCTGTGCATTCACTAAGCGGGCGCCATGCCAATGTATAGGATCGATATGGAAAGCTAGCTTAGATTACACCCGGCCATGATCCTAGCAGGGTTGAAATCACCAAAATGCTTGTCAACTAGTACATCGAATATGTTTACATGTTCCGACCGATCAACTTAAGTGGTGCATAATCCTCTGCAGAGGAACTACCTCCTAATATCATATCCCAGTGAGCAAAACATATTTGGATCCGAACACGTGAAATATAATCTTTGGAGTATAATAGAATGTTCTTTATTTGACATTTTTGTTACTAACATGAGTTCCATCTGCTAGCAAAGTATATAAATGCTGCCAGTCTTAGACATCTGATTGTTCAGACATGCAGCCTACATACATCTACTAACTAGCTAGTCTATATACTTCACTCATGTAAATTTATGTTTCCCCCTTGATGTCAGCTTGAAGGAATGGTGTCTGATCCCAACATGACATTCATTCTTGATCCGGAATGCAAGTGGGAATACTCAGACTCAGACTCAACCGAAGAAGAAGAAGATGGCGGCCATCTGCCAGGCCCTAGCAACTCTCAGCCAATTGGAGGGACTAGTTACGGCCGCCAGCCAAGGAAGGGCGTCTGTGGCCCACCTCAATGGGCGCCCTTCTACTGATCTTCGTTGTTTTTGGTCCGACGTCGACATGGTTTTACATTTCCAGCAATTCAAGAGCAACAACGCTTCATTAGAGACGTGTTGATCTTCCTCTCTTTCTAGAGATGGGTCAAAACAGTGTTTCGGTTGGTCTGAAAATGGTGTGTCAGCATGCCTCGAATATATATTATGCCCGTGTTTGGCACTTATTTACAATATTGTGGAAGCAGCTGGTGCTTGCTATTTGTTTTGGATGCTACAATGCAGTGCTTTTCTAGATTAAAAACAATGTTCTCCTAAACTATTGCTTTGGTTTCCATCTAGTTTTTTAATCTCAGTTTACCCATAAACTAGAATACTTTAGCAGCGGTACCACCCCACCCCCACCCCACGTGATCCATTTTCTACGAGCAAACACATTAAAAATTCAACAGTTTTGTTAAATTCATGCATATAGGTTGTGGTGCAAAGTCTTTGAACGTATTTTGTTTGCATAAGATATGATCATGTATGCCTGGTGCAAAAAGTAAGTAACATGTCCACTTTTCTCTCCACATAGATCACAAACTTTCATATTTTTTGTTACCAAGTTTGCAAGCAAATACTCGATGTCATAATTGACATGTAAGATTTGTTCTCATTTTATTTGCAAATCTCCTACAGTTATTTTGTCATTATATAAACCGATGGGGGCTACAATAGATAAAATAATCGATGGGGGCAAAATAAGCAAAATGAGCAAAAAAAAATATTTTCGGAGGAGAGGGTGATATTTTTTCTTTATATTGAAGTGATGACCTAATTCTAATGATCTGCAAACTTATTTCATTATCTGTAGTTTCAGCAATCACCATTTCTAATTAGACCGAGGAAGGGCGTTCAAATGGGCCTTTTCTCGTCCAGTACCGTTGGATTTTGGTTAGTGTCAGTGATGTCAACATGGTTTGTTCTGTAAATTGCATGTTTAAAAGGTCAGTACATTCAGACATAGTTTGTCCCTATACTGGATGTAGATCTTTTATTATTATTATACACAAGCTACACTCTATGAATTAAGGGCAAATGAGCATCCAAATTTCATGTAAGAGAAACATGTGTGCATCTTGAAGGAAGTTGCCTCCAAATAGTCCCTCCATTTTAATTTACTCATATATTAGCTTTGACTGAGGTCAAACCTTAAAATGTCTGACCAAGTTTAGAGAAAACAATATGTACATTTTACACAGTAAAAAACTATATGTCGTGAAAATATATTGAATGATGATTATAATAATATCGATTTGGTATTATATATGTTAATATATTTTCTATAAACTACTTCAAGGTTTATAAAGTTTGACTTCATAGAAAACAACAATTCAGAGTAAATAAACACGGGGGAGTACTAGTTCCAAGGAAATGGCGAGACTGCCTCGCTACAATCTGCAGGCTCTAGAAAATGTGTTTAAAAAAATATTGGTTGTGAATAGAAAATCACAAAAAAAAATCAACTATGCACGGCAGATGCTCCCTTGTCAAAGACAAGAAGATTTTGCACACATCCATAAAATAAAATAAAATTAGTCTTTCATCCTAACGAATGAAGTTCATTTTGAAGTTTAGTGGAAATCCAAATACATTTGCTTGGCACACGACACACTGTAATATTTACACACTATATTTTTTTGACCTTTTGAAACTCTTCAACTCAGTATTGAAAATTGTAATACTAGGAACATGCGCTCTCTATAGTACAAAATCCACATTCCAATGTTTTATGAAAATAATATTATACTATCATAAACTCCATAGAAAACGAATTCAATCTATAGCTCGAGAAAAAAAAATACAAATGCTCAGCACTAACTCATGCATGTTATCCTGTACTCCCTCCGGTCCTTTTTACTTTGTGTATTAGATTTCTGTCAAGTCAAACTTCACAAAGTTTGACCAAATTTATATTAAAAAATATAAACATCTACAATACCAAATATATACTATGAAACTACGTTTCATAATAAATCTAAAGATGTTGATTTGACCTTGTGAATGTTGATATTTTTCTTATAAGCTTGGTCAAAGTAGAGATGTTTTGACTTTGGACAAAATTTATATGTAGACTAAAAAGGACCGGAGGGAGTACTATTTCTATGTGTGCTTTCCCTAAATTTTAGAATCATGTTGATATAGAATATGCGAAGCCTAAAATCCGGCTGGTAAATAATATGTGAAGCCGAAACATAAAATAGTTGATATATTCACCGCGCCGGTTGTAAAATTTGTGCAAACATGAAAGAGCTCTCTAAAAGCACCAACGAAAGTCTACCGCTAGAGAACTGAATACAACCAGATCTCTTGATGGCGGTGGCGCTTTCCAAACTATCAGGTGAGTAACTCCTGCAAAGATCTTCTACACCACCTCCATCGATGGCTTTTGCTGGCACTTCATGCTTCACATCCTTGTACTTATCGACGCTGAAGTCTGTGAGTCCTTTTCTAATTGTTGTGCCGCAAGTTGTTTTCGATATTAGTTGCCCAGCTAGAAGACCAAAATGTACTTGCCAATCTTTCGAGGATGATGGCACTATCAGATCTCCCTCAAGTAATCTCTTCTGGAGCTTGTTGTCGCTCAACTAGATGTGCAATCGATCTAGCATCGACGGTCATACATGTTGCTCCATGTTTCTTCCACTAGTGCAGCGATCAAAAAAGCGACTCTGCTCCTCCTGATATCCTCCATCAATCTTGTTGGTTCCGTTTGATTTTTCTTGTCGCTCTAGTGGCGTGAGGGAGGGGGCCCCGATATTCCGCTTTTGTGTCGTAGTTATAGTCAGGGTCAGTGTATCTAGCGGTGATGAACATAGGATAAGTCTCGTGATTACATTTGATCTGGTTTCAAATGTAGTAGATAGTGCCTTTTTTCGTAGAGACCCTAGGTTTCAAACAGATGGTCAAGAAATGTGGTGAGACAACTACGAATTTGACTCGGGATGACTACAAGCAATGGTGAAATTCTTTCAAGTTTCAAACAGATGGTCAAGAAAGAGCGGTGATGTTGAGTTCAGGTAACTCTTATGTGAAACACCCAATATGTGAGTTGTTCACTTTCATGCAGGTCAATGATCAGTGTGTGATGGCGTTGAACAGATGCTCTGGTAGTTGGGAGCACAAACTAGACTAAAGAGAAACTCAATTTTGCTCGGGCGTTGACCATGGTCAAGAAAATGAGGGACTATAAGTTGCATGTGGAGTACATGGAGTCTTTGAAGTAGCAGCTGTACTCATGGGATAAGCTCAAGTTCAATGTACATGGAAATTTGATGCATGGACAAATTCAAGGTGGTGGAGAATATTCTCCAAGGTGTAGTTTGTTAGAGTTGTGTCGAATATTGTGTACAAGATAGGTTACAGTTGGACTCTGAGTAGTATTGTGTTTAGATGGTATGGAGTCGTGTCCTAGTAGGACACTTGTATCGTAGGCCTCTCATATATAGTGGTGTAGACACACGATGTAACCTATGCCAACATAATAGCACATGCGCGCAGGGGGGAGCCGGCGGAGTGTGTCGGCGCCCAGGTGGCCGGAGGAAATCTGTAAAATGTGTGGAATTTGAAAAGGGTTCTGAAGGTGTCACAGGGAGGAGCGCCCGTAGTCAGGCTCCGGGATGTAGCCATATTGGTGAATCTCATTAACAAATCTCGGTGTCGTGCTCATGTGATTGCTTGGCCCTCTGATGATCGACTAGGCGCCTCGGACTTATACTGACAGATCTCGTCACTTAAACATAGGTCCATTGCTGCCTTTTTTTCATCGAGTTTTTTTTCCTTCTGCCCCCACCGCCGTGTCATGGTCTCCTTACCACCCTACAAATCTATCCCCTATATATGTCTACATGGCCAAAACCACCTCCATGTTGATAGAGACACATCATTTTGTTTTTCGAAATTGACGACCCGTGGTAAGAGCCCCCTTCACCTAGCTCATCGACCATTGATGTGGTAAGTTGTGACCTAAACCATTAAACTTGGTAGAAGAGCCACTGCCCATTGGCGATTTATGATCACTAACTAATATAACACGCCACAGGAGTCGTCCATGTATTTGGCATTGCATTTGGTGAGTATTTTGCAATTCAATGTTTGTTGTTGTTTTCCAACTAGGAAATTAATTAGATGAACAATTTTTGCACTCATGGCCAAATAGCTATGCAAACATAGCAACAGAACATTCGAAGATTCCTCTTGTGTCTAAGGCTATACATGCAAAGAAACGCAAGCAAGTCTTGTTTCGAACTGGCCTTGTAACCCTAAATGGTTTTCTTTCCATTTCCATGTCTCCCCTCTCCCTCCCAACAAATATATATGGAAAAAATTTATATGAGACCGGGTCTCATAGACCAACGTGTGAGACCCTATCGGATGAGTGACATGTGGCATCGACAATCTCAGAGCACCCTAATCCCACTTTACGTCTGATCTCAATCCCAACAGCTGATTCCTGATTCCAGAACCCCACGTACGTACGTACATACTTCATCGCTCTAATAGGTACGTAGGACTAGGTTTTCTTTATTTTCCTCGCGTCTATGGCGGCCACGCCCAAGGGCTTCGACGGCGGCGGCCAACCGGCACGAGTAACGACGCAGCAGCGACGACCTCTCTTCCATGACCTCACCGAAGAAGCTCGTCGCCAGCGGCCTGTCGGACGGCTCGTTCATGGCAGATGCATGCCACGATGTTGGCCCGGCGGACACCACGTTCACGGCGGCCGTGCAGCAAGATGCATCCAGCTGCTATGTGATACCGCAGTCCTCCACGGCGGCGAACTCCCGGCCGGTGGTTCCAATGTTAGCTAAGGCGCCACATCCATCTATAACTCTTCCTGTCCCGGTAAGTGATCCATGCGGCCAAGCTGGCTGAGTGATTGCACTAGTCCAGTGCTTGGCAACTATCTGATTGCTTACACTGAAACTCGTGAACTATGAAGCTTATGCAACCCGGAAGCCAAGAAGAACAGATGGTGGGTGTGCGTCAAGACATCGTTCTGGCCGGCCGGACAAACTCGTCAACCGCGGCGACGCGTCAAGGCGCGTCCAGCAGCTCCGTCATGCATTCAGTCAGGCCGGCGCCAGCGGCGGCGACGGCGATCTGTCCGTCTAGGACTTGTCCTATATCACGGTGCGTGTGAGATGCATGGGTACATAAGTATTCAGAATATACATGTGCATAGTTCTGTGCTAGCTTGGTTCATACATTCGATGCTAGCCACTGTTATATATAGCATTAGTTGTAGAACTGAACTTGAAAATATGTAAATTAATATTGTTGAATTATGTTGTTCGAACGCCAGGAGGAAAATATGGAATTCTGTAAATCGACAAACAGTGCAATGGGCGAGTCGATCCGTGAGCCTATGACGCCGAGAAATATGTTTACCCATGATACTGGCTTGGAGTTTGTGGGAGTTGATAAAGGAGAAGAAAATTGTGTAACTAAGGTAAATAATACAATATGAACCTATCTTTTAATATAAAATATGTATCGATTGATTTTACAATAATTATACTACAATGCTGATGGTGTTGGTGTATTTCATGTGTGTAACAGGATAATCCGAATGCATCTTCAAAGCAGATTGTGCCAAAGAAGGGAATGAGTTTTGATTCTGAAGAAGAGGCATACAAGTTCTATAACGTGTATGCCAAAAGTAAAGGATTTAGTGTCAGATGGACACATAGAAAAGCAAGAGCAGATGATACCTTATCTGCTAGGTATTTAGTTTGCAGTAAGGAAGGAGTAAAGGGTAAACATAGCACACATGAGACGAGGAAAGAACGGGCTTCTACGAGGACATCTTGCAAAGCTCGTGTTCAGTTCCATATTACTCCGGCGGGTGTTTGGTTGATTCAGAAGGCTGTCAATGAGCACAATCATCACATGGTATCTCCGGACAAGGCACACATGTTAAGATCACAACGACAGCTACTAGATGTCGATAAACACATGATCAACCACATGCGGTCAGCAGGTATACGACCATCAAAAATATATAATTATTTTGAAGAATGGTGTGCAGGAGCACAAAATGTGCCTTTCTTGGAGATGGATTCCAATAACTATATAACAAGAGAGCGTAGCAAGTATTTGGAAACCAAAGATGCCCAAATTATAACAGGGGTCATTCGATCATACAACGGAATTAACAACAAATCTGATTGGACATTTAGAATTCCCCGTAAGCATATGAATAATGTTTTATACTATGCGGTTCATATTTTTGACATGGTCAAATAATTTATTTCATTCCTCTTACTGAAACAGGGTCATCGAATCCGAATGCTTGTTTTCAAAATATAGCTCCATCATTGGCGAAATCCATGTCATTTGGTGATTATTCTGCTTTCTATGCTCCACCACGTATTCCAGGGGAATTTACAAGTTTGTTGCTTCAAGCTGATGAACAAAACCCAACACTGTCTACCGTTCGGCGATTGGATTTCAACCAAGGTACAAGTACAAGCAGGTTTCAGTGGTGACATCTGTTCTAGTCATCACATAAACCACAAGAACAGGAGGCAACGAGCTCATGTGTCCTTTTCATTTTTATTGTCTGGGTTTTTCTTACGGACCTGTAAACAAATATATTAATTTTAGTGGTTGTTCTTTGGACCATCAGGCCAACAAAACACACCGAGATGAACATATATTTGTTTCTCATGCTTCGAAAACCATTCTATGCATTTCAATTATGCCAAATGAGCTCATGTGTCCTTTTCTTTTTCATGTGTGGATTGTACCTTATAAACATGTAAACAAATATTGTACATCCACACTTAGATCAAAGCATAGGTTCATTGAGGAGAGCAAACCAAATTTGTGTAGTACTTCATTGAAAAATCATCATGGCAATAAATGTATTTGTTTCACAAAATCATCATGGAGTTTGGGCAATGAACAATATAATTTCATGGGAATCAGTACATGGGATCGATCGGTGGGCACGAACTTGTGATATACAAGCACGTAACGGAATCCAGCTTGATACGTCTCGGCGCTGCTGTGGACAAAACGAGTTGCTACGACCACTCACGGCGTCTTAGTGTGCAGCAACATGACCGTCGAGTCCGGCCAGAAAGCAATCATGGCATACGGCCGCCATGGTCGAGCCCAAGCAGTCCGTCTCACCGCGACGATGGAGACAAGCAAGTGCACCGGCAAGGAGCAGTTAGACGCGTCTCTACGAGGAGTCAGTCCGTCCGTCCCCAACGACGCCTTGGCGCACGGCCGCCATGAACGTGCTGTCCGCCCGGCCAACATCGTGGCATGCATCCGCCATGGACGAGCCGTCCGACAGGCCGCCGGCGACGAGCTTCTTCGGCGAGGTCATGGAAGAGAGGTCGTCGCTGCTGCGTCATGCCGGTTGGCCGCCGCCGTCAAGGCCCTTGGGGTTTTGGAACGCGGCGACGGAGACAAGCAAGTGCACTGGCAAGGAGCAGTTAGACGCGTCTCTGCGAGGAGTCGGTCCGACCGTCCGCAACGACGCCTTGGCGCACGGCCGCCATGAACGTGGTGTCCGCCGGGCCAACATCGTGGCATGCATCCGCCATGGACGAGTCGTCCGACAGGCCGCCGGCGATGAGCTTCTTCGGCGAGGTCATGGAAGAGAGGTCGTCGCTGCTGCGTCGTGCCGGTTGCCCGCCGCCGTCGAAGCCCTTGGGCGTGGCCGCCATAGACGCGAGGAAAATAAAGAAAACCCTAGTCCCACATACCTATTAGAGCGATGAAGTATGTACGTGCGTAGGTGGGGTTCTGGAATCGGGAATCAGCTGTTGGGATTGAGATCAGACGTGAAGTGGGATTAGGGTGCTCTGAGATTGTCGATGTCACATGTCGCTCATCCGATAGGGTCTCACAAGTTGGTCTATGAGACCCGGTCTCATACAATTTTTTTCCAATATATATAAAGCAAATCACATCACTTTTATTTCGTAGATCTACAGGAATCAAAATTACCCTGCCGGCGGCCACCTCCACCCGGAACAACGTCCCCGTCCAGGTATAGGTATACATCATTCGCTAGTATTGCCTATGATCCTAGCTAGAATGTACGCTGTTCTTGGCATTCTCGCAGCATCTTGTGAAGCTCACATATGCATTATGTTTTTCTGCTTGGTATACAGAAAGAGGGCAATGTCGTCGTCGTCGGGCATGAAGTTGGGCGGCGCTCCGTCGTGGCTGGGGCCGCTGCTCGGCGCGAGGTTCTTCCAGCGCTGTGCCGTGCACCCCAGACTGGCCAAGAATGAGTGCAACCACTACTGCCTTAGCTGCGCCGGCGAGGAGAACGCCGTCTGCTGCCCCATGTGCCTCTCCGGCCACCGCGACCACCATGTCCTCCAGGTACTTCACATATACAAGCGCACCTCGTGCGTAGCAATGGCAGGGGCGGCGTTATAAATTGATGGATATTATTGCAGATACGGCGGTCGTCGTACAAGAACAGCGTGGTGATCCGGGTGGCGGAGCTGGAGGAGGTTGCGGACATGTCCCTGGTGCAGCCATACGTGGTCAACCACGAGAGGGTGATGTACCTCAACCCGAGGCCGCAGGCGCCAGAGCACGCCATCATGTGCTTCAGCCCCACCGGCGCATGCCTGATGTGCGGCCGGAAACTCGTCGACGAAATCTTCCGTTTCTGCTCCCTCGGCTGCAAGGTATACGCGCGCACCTAACATTTCTCGTGCATGATTTCCTAACATTTCTGTGCATTCACTAAGCGGGCGCCATGCCAATATTAATGTATAGGATCAATTGGAAAGCTAGCTTAGATTACACCCGGCCATGATGCTAGCGGAGTTGCAAACACCAAAATGCTTTGTCAACCAGTACATCAAATCTGTTTACATGTTCCGACCGATCGACTTAAGTGGTGCATTATCCTCTGCTGAGGAACTACCTCCTAATATCATATCCCAGTGAGCAAAACATATTTGGATCCAAGCACGTGAAATCTAATCTTTGGAGTATGATATGAATGTACTTTATTTGACATTTTTGTTACTAACATGAGTTCCATCTGCTAGCAAAGTATACAAATGCTGCCAGTCTTAGACATCTGATTGTTCAGACATGCAGCCTACATACATCTACTAACTAGCTAGTCTATATAATTTACTCATGTAAATTTGTGTTTCCCCGTTGATGTCAGCTTGAAGGAATGGTGTCTGATCCCAACTTGACATTCATTCTTGATCCGGAATGCAAGTGGGAATACTTAGACTCAGACTCAACCGAAGAAGAAGATGACGGCGGCCATCTGCCAGGCCCTAGCAACTCTCAGCCAATTGGAGGGACTAGTTACGGCCGCCAGCCAAGGAAGGGCGTCTGTGGCCCACCTCAACGGGCGCCCTTCTACTGATCTTTGTTGTTTTTGGTCGGATGTCGACATGGTTTTACATTTCCAGCAATTCAAGAGCAACAACGCTTCATTAGAGACATGTTGAACATCCTCTCTTTCTAGAGATGGGGCAAAACAGTGTTTCGGTTGGTCCGAAAATGGTGTGTCAGCATGCCCGAATATATATTATGCATTGTAATGCCCGTGTTTGGCACTTATTTACAATATTGTGGAAGCAGCTGGTGCTTGCTATTTGTTTTGGATGCTACAATGCAGTGCTTTCCTAGATTAAAAACAATGTTCTCCTAAACTATTGCTTCGGTTTCCACCTAGTTTTTTAATCTCAGTTTACCCATAAACTAGAATACTTTAGCAGCGGTACCACCCGACCCCCACCCCACGTGATCCATTTTCTACGAGCAAACACATTAAAAATTCAACAGTTTTGTTAAATTCATGCATATCGGTTGTGGTGCAAAGTCTATGAATGTATTTTGTTTGCATAAGATATGATCATGTATGCCTGGTGCAAAAAGTATGTAACTTGTCCACTTTTCTCTCCACATAGATCACAAACTTCCATATTTTTTGTTACCAAGTTTGCAAGCAAATACGCGATGTCATAATTGACATGTAAGATTTGTTCTCATTTTTTTGCAAATCTCCTACAATTATTTTGTCATTGTATAAACCGATGGGGGCTACAGTAGATAAAATAATCGATGGGGGCAAAATAGTCAAAATGAGCAAAAGAAATAATATTTTCGGAGGAGATGGTGTTAGTTTTTTCTTTATATTGAAGTGATGACCTAATTCTAATGATCTGCAAACTTATTTCATTATCTGTAGTTTCAGCAATCACCATTTCTAATTATACCGAGGAAGGGCGTTCAAATGGGCCTTTTCTCGTCCAGTACCGTTGGCTCTTGGTTAGTGTCAGTGATGTCAACATGGTTTGTTCTGTAAATTGCATGTTTAAAAGGTCAGTACATTCAGACATAGGCCCTGTTTGGTTCAGCTTTTATCGAAGGATTCTGCTGCGCGGCAGAAGAATCTGAACCAAAGGGCGAACCCAGCAGAATCCGATTTCAGAAATCCGCTGCCAAAATCTGAATCAAAAGCGGAAGCAGCCCAGGACGTGCTTTCCAAAATCTGATTCCGCTGTGTGCCAAAATCTGAAAAAACTGTATCAGCTAGTTTGCCAAATGACCTACATCTTTTTCACATCAGATTTTCCACAGCAGATTTTTCACAGCTGCTTTTAGAAATCCACAGCCGAACCAAACAGGGCCATAGTTTGTCGCTATACTGGATGTAGATCTTTTATTATTATTATACACAAGGTACACTCTATGGATTAAGGGCAAATGAGCATCCAAATTTCATGTAAGAGAAACATGTGTGCATCTTGAAGGAAGTTGCCTCCAAATACTCCCTCCATTTTAATTTACTCATATATTAGCTTTGACTGAGGTCAAACCTTAAAGTGTCTGACCAAGTTTAGATAAAACAATATTTACATTTTACACAGGAAAAAAACTCTATGTCGTGAAAAATATATTGAATGATGATTATAATAATATCGATTTGGTATTATATATGTTAATATATTTTCTATAAACGGCCTCAAAGTTTATAAAGTTTGACTTCAAACAAAACTACAATTCAGAGTAAATAAACACGGGGGAGTACTAGTTCCAAGGAAATGGCGAGACTGCCTCCAAGCTACAATCTGCAGGCTCTAAACATTGTGTTTAAAAAAATATTGGTTGTGAATAGAAAATCACAAAAAAAATCAACTATGCACGGCAGATGCTCCCTTGTCAAAGACAAGAAGATTTTGCACACATCCATAAAATAAAATAAAATTACTCTTTCATCCTAACGAATGAAGTTCATTTTGAAGTTTAGTGGAAATCCAAATACATTTGCTTGGCACACGACACACTGTAATATTTACACACTATATTTTTTGACCTTTTGAAACTCTTCAACTCAGTATTGAAAATTGTAATACTAGGAACATGCGCTCTCTATAGTACAAAATCCACATTCCAATGTTTTATGACAATAATATTATACTATCATAAACTCCATAGAAAACAAATTCAATCTATAGCTCGAGAAAAAATACAAATGCTCAGCACTATCTCATGCATGTTATCCTGTACTCCCTCCGGTCCTTTTTACTTTGTGTATTAGATTTCTGTCAAGTCAAACTTCACAAAGTTTGACCAAATTTATAAGTAAAAATACGAACATCTACAATACCAAATATATACTATGAAACTACGTTTCATAATAAATCTAAAAATGTTGATTTGACAATGTGAATGTTGATATTTTTCTTATAAGTTTGGTCAAAGTAGAGATGTTTTGACTTTGGACAAAACTTATATGCAGACTAAAAAGGACCGGAGGGAGTACTATTTCTATGTGTGCTTTCCCTAAATTTTAGAATCATGTTGATATAGAATATGCGAAGCCTAAAATCCGGCTGGTAAAGAATATGTGATGCCGACACATAAAATTGTTGATATATTCACCGCGCCGGTTGTAAAATTTGGGCAAACATGAAAGAGCTCTCTAAAAGCACCAACGAAAGCCTACCGCTAGAGAACTGAGTACAACCTGATCTCTTGATGGCGGTGGTGCTTTCCAAACTATCAGGTGAGTAACTCCTCCAAAGATCTTCTACACCACCTCCATCGATGGCTTTTGCTAGCACTTCATGCTTCACATCCTTGTACTTATCGCCGCTGAAGTCTGTGAGTCCTTTTCTAATTGTTGTGGCCGCAAGTTGTTTTCGATATTAGTTGCCCAGCTAGAATACCAAAATGTACTTGCCAATCTTTCGAGGATGATGGCACTATCAGATCTCCCTCAAGAAATCTCCTCTGGAGCTTGTTGTCGCTCAACTAGATGTGCAATCGATCTAGCATAGACGGTCATACAGGTTGCTCCATGTTTCTCCCACTAGTGCAGCGATCAAAAAAGCGACTCTGCTCCTCCTGATATCCTCCATCAATCTTGTTGGTTCCGTTTGATTTTTCTTGTCGCTCTGGTGGCGTGAGGGAGGGGGCCCCGATACTCCGCTTTTGTGTCGTAGTTATAGTCAGGGTCAGTGTATCTAGCGGTGATGAACATAGGACAAGTCTCGTGATTACATTTGATCTGGTTTCAAATGTAGTAGATAGTGCCTTTTTTCGTAGAGACCCTAGGTTTATCGAACCTATAGGAAGTAGTGCTTAGAAAGGATAGTGCCTTTTTTCCTAGAGATCACGCTGAGTTTTGCTCGTGTACTTTGGCGTCGCGGGGATACCTCTGGTATTTTTTCACACAGTTAGTCATACGAACACTAGTAGAAGAAAGGTCATCTGTCCCGGTTGGTAAGAGCCTTTTGTCCCGCTTTTTGAACCGGGACTAAAGGGTCGTTACTAATGCCCTAGCCCTTTAGTCCCGGTTCTTACACGAACCGGGACAGATGGGCCTCCACGTGGCCGGTGCGGCGAGCCCAGGCAGGAGGGCCTTTGGTCCCGGTTGGTGGCACTAACCGGGACCAATAGGCATCCACGCGTCAGCATTTCAGGGGCTGGGGTTTTTGTTTTTTTTTGAAGGGGGGGGGGGGGGGGTTGGGGTTTTGGGGGGTTAATTTAGGTGTTTCATATATTGTGTTAGCTAGCTAATTAATAGAGAGAAGTGTCTTCTCTTATCTCCGTGCTTGGTCGACGCTACGTACTATATACGTATAGAGAGGACTAGACACGCTAGCTAGTATAAAATGAAGGAAACAGAAGATCGTCATGAACATATGCATACAGAGAGAAGTGATATCGACCACCTCTCCTTCTTCGAGAGATTGGTCGAACAACAAGTTCTCGTATATCTATCTGACACTACTGGCTACATATATACAATAATTATCTCTTACAATATAATCTCCTAATTATATACGAAGTCAAGGTCCACATGGTATTCTCCGTCTTCAGCGATCACGTGGTCAAGGAAAAATGCTGCCAATTCCTCTTGAATTGCTCGCATACGATCTGGTGCTAGGAGTTCATCCCGCATCCAAAGGATCTAATTTGAAGAAGGGGGTATATATATATATATATATATATATGAATAAATGAAACTCAACACAAATGATGGTAATAAAATAAAATTATGAATATTATTGCTTACGCACTTCATATTGTTCGTCAGAGTAGCCCCGCTCACAGGTCGTGTGGCGGATGGACTCGCAAACGTAGTATCCACAGAAATCATTCCCTTTTTCCTGCCACAACCACTTTACAAGAAATAGAGGTCAATCAAACTGATAAGCAAGCATGCTAAATGGTATTGATGAAACTAGTGCTTGAATCACTAGGAGATGCGCGGAACATGCTACTATAGTACTTACTTTCGGGTGTCTAAATTGCAGCTTCTTCGGCAGTCCCGGAGCTTTTTTGGTGAATTTTCTCCAAACCCTGCCAGACAAAGAAAACAATTACTTGATATCAGAAAATGAACAAAGTTGCTGATATGGTGGATAATGATCGATTTAACTTACTTCTCGAGCATTTGAGTCATGTCCGCATAGTCCTGGGGATCTTTTCGTCTCGAGTCTAAGACGGTTACTACTCCCTGCTCAAGCTTAATCTCTAGGAGAATATAGTGGAAGCTGCGCACGCATGCATAAGTCATCAATTACATTACTATAACCTGGACTAATAAGGGAAACCGAATATGCACAAGATAGTAACACTCACTTGAAGTTGTAAGGAAAGAGTATTATATCTTTGTTTTCATTTATTGCCAACGATCGTAGCAAGTTGGCCTCGGTATTTTCGGCATGATATTTAACCTCAGTTGCATCTATGAGATTTGTGTTAATGAATCCAATATCACTGATTTGTCTTTTCTTCAATTCGGCGATCTTCAATCTGCATAATATAGTGAGGATAATTGTAAATACATGCAATGAAAGAGCTGACCTATATAAAGAGACTTAATGACAGAAGTAGTACTACTTACAGACAGTAGCAAGTGACCGTTGATTTATCGAGGGCCTTTTGATTGAAAAACTGGAAGAACTCTTCAAATGGAACATTCAACAGTTCAATTCCAACGAGGTCATGCTCCTCTTTAACTCTCAGCATCAAAGTATCCCTCCCCCCAGACTCTCTGCAGGTTTTCATGTACCAATCATGTAATCTTCGCATCATCGTTGTTAGAGATCTTTCATCTTTGACGAGAGGCTTCCCGTAATGGTATTTGTGTTCGTCCACCTCCAAGAAATCATAATGTACATCGTCGGGCAGGTAATCTCCAAGATTGCGATAACCGGCCACCATCCTCGGATCATTAGCGACGATGTCGCTAGACACCTTGAGTGGGGGCAAGATTGGTTCGCTTGTTCACCGAGCTGGGCAATTTTTTTCCCAGCTCGCCGTTCTTTTAACCTTTGATCACTGACAGTACTTCCCAACCGCTCCGCTTCGGCAAATGTCTTTCCAATAATGCGTTCATAGTTGCCTTTCGGCGGAGACTTTGGTGGTTTTGTCAGGGCAGCCAGAGTGCGCTTCGCTTTCACCGGATCTACCTTCTCCTCCGGAGGTGGATGTTTCTTTGCTTTCACCCCATCAAAGAAGTTCGTCACTTCGGCTCGCACGATCTTCGTGGTTTCCTCCGCGGTCCTCTCGTATGGTAAGTTCTCTGGAGTCTTTAGAGAAGGACCGGATCTATATTGCCTCCCGCCTCTGGCTGTACTGCTAGACGCCGGCAGAGCAGACGGAGCGGCTGCGGCTGTCTTCTTTCCTTGCTTACGAGGTGGAGGAGAAGGACTACGATGCGCCGGAGCAGCCGGAGCAGCGGCGGGTCTCTTCTGCCCTTGCTGACGACGCGGAGAAGGAGGAGGCTGGCTGCTCCGGCGCGCCGGCGCAGGCGGAGAAGGAGGCGGAGTGCCGCCATGCGCCGGAGAAGGAGGCTGAGTGCCCTGATCACTCGCCGGAGGAGGAGGCGGAGTGCCGCCACGCGCCGGAGAAGGAGGTTGAGTGCCCTGCTCACTCGCCGGAGGAGGAGGCGGAGTACCCTTACTCGCCGGAGGCATCCAGTTCGGAAGGTTGATGAGCTCCTTCCGCCATAGGCATGGAGTCTTCAGAGCAGAACCCAGCCGAGTCTCCCCTTCACCGGTAGGGTGGTCAAGCTAGAGGTCCTCAAATCCCACCGTTATTTCGTCCACCGTCACCCTAGCATATCCTTCTGGAATCAGACGACAGTGAAAAGTTGCGCCGTGTTCAGGAGGTCGAACAGAGCCAACAGCCGCCTTGACTTTGAAGTTCTCCCATCGCGTCATAAGGTGGCAATGTTGAGACTCCGTGATAGCATCCACGGGGTAGCTAGCAGGAACCGTCAAGACATGCTCCGGCTGAAGCAGCTCGGTGGAAGCCACGCTGCTTCTCCGCTGAGATGGCGGGGTAGCTTCGGGGGTAGTTTCGGCAGGTCGATTGCTGCGAGCTACGTCTCGTTCCTCTAGCGCTTGAAGCCTTTCGTGCAGCTTCTGAATTTGGGTCTGCTCCACTTTTTTCCTCCTCTCCTGGCATTTGTAACCGCCTGCGTCCGGAAAACCAGCCTTCCACGAAACGGAGCCTGGCGTGCCTCATGTCCGTCCAGGGTGCTCAGGATTCCCGAGGGCCATTGTGAGCTCGTCGTTCTCTCTGTCTGGAACGAACGTCCCTTGGTGCGCTGCAGCGATATAGTGCTGAAGCCTCTTGACTGGTATTCTCATTTGCTCGTCCGTCCAAACGCACTTCCCTGATACAGGGTCCAAGGTTCCGCCAGCCCCGAAGAACCAAGTCCGGCAACGGTCTGGCCAGTTCATTGTCTCTGGTTCGATCCCTAACAAGAACCCCGCACTGAGCAGCAAATGCTTCCTTTGTCCGGATGGGTTCAATCGGTTGGCCGTCGCGCGCGATTGCTGTGATCTCAAACCTTTCATCCGAGCGCAACTTTCTCTTCGGGCCTCGTCTCTTTACCGAAGTTGTGCTCGATCCGGAGGGCTAGAAAAAAGAAGAAAGACGAGAGTTAAAATGTGTACATACCAAAACAATGAATGCATCAATTAGCTAGTCAGCACAGGCTTAACTAATATATTTACTTGGCCGGACTCTGTTCGGTCACCGGAGCCGTCACCACAGGCTCCTTCTTGCACCAGCATTGGGTCACCGGAGCCATCATAATCATGTCTTTCCTCCTCCACTCTTCGATCACCGTAGCCTGCTTCTTCACCCTGTTCTTCCAGACCATCATTGTCGTTAAGATACGACAAGACATCACCTCCGGCTAAGATTATGTCCCCCAACACCTCTTCTACTTCCTCGTCTCGTCCGTGCTCCATTGTTTCTGCAAATATTACAACATGGCAATTATTACACAAACATGATAGCAGATATATTAGTGCAAATGTAGACCTAGCTTATTCCGGGTTTGGGGTGGCCTCGGCAACGCTTCAAGGGTAGGGGCGCGGCGGGAGGGGGTAGGAGACCGACATCGTTTTTTTCTAGGGTTTGGGTGTCCTCGAGAGTTTTGGTCGAGCGAGAGGGCCGGGGGGTGCTCCCGTGGTATAAGTTATCACGGTCGAAGTTATCCGGGAGGGGGTTATATCGACAACGACGACATACATACATGGGAAAATAATGTTCTCGGGGAGGGGGTAGGTCGAACCCCCCCCCCCCCCCCGTGTTGAAGTTATCGGGACACGGGGTATATCGACAACGACATATCCGATAAAAAATAAGAAGACGAAGAAGAAATAAAAAGAGGAGAAGAAGATATTAATAGAGGAGAAGATTGAAGAAAAAAAAGAAGAAAAAAAAGAGGAGAAGAAGAAAGGAATAGAGGAGAAGAAGAGAAACTATTTTCTCTTCTTCTCCTCTATTCCTTTCTTCTTCTTCTCCTCTTCTTTTTCTTCTTTTTTCTTCTTCTTATTTTACTTTTTCCTCTCCTTCTTTTTCTTTTTCTTCATTATCTTCCTAGCTAGATATATAATACTTTTCTAAAAATGTAACTTTTGCATATATAATTTTTTTTCTTCTTCTTCCTTCTTCCTTCTTTTCCGAAATATATAAAACTTTTCTAAAAATGAAACTAACCTAAAATGTACCCAAATGTACTAAAAATCTAACTTTTATATGCACAGAGAACATACATACATATATACATTTTTATACAAATGCAAAAAACAAATCATCATATATATGAACAAAAAATCTGAAAAAAATATCATATATATGAAAAAAAACAGAGAGGAAGGCCGGCGGCCGGACCGAACGTGGCGGCGGCGTGTGGTCGGGGCAGGCCGGGGGCGTGGGGCGGCGTCGGGGCAGGGGCTCGGGCCGGGGCGGCGCGTCGGGGCAGGGACACGGGCCGGGGCGGCGCGTCGGGGCAGGGCAACGGCGCAGGGCGACGGCGACGAGGAGTGGGCGGTGACGAGGAGTGGGCGGCGATGGCGACGAGGAGTGGGCGGCGATGGCGACGAGGAGTGGGCGGCGACGGCGAGCACGGGCAGCTTGGCGGCGTCGGCGAGCACGGGCAGCAAGGGCGCGGGGCAGCGACGGCGAGCATGGGCAGCCTGGTGGCATCAATGAGTTCGGCGTCGTCGGGGGGCAAATGTTCGATGAAACTGAAAAATTTACAAGTCCTGCTTATATACGGAGAGCATTGGTACCGGTTCATGGCAGCAACCGAGAACAATGTCCCTTTAGTCCCAGTTAGTGCCACCAACCGGGACCAAAGGTCTCTTTTCAGCAGCCCGAAGGGCAGGAAGCGGCGGCCTTTGGTCCCGGTTGGTGGCACCAACCGGGACTAAAGGGGGGGCATTGGTACCGGTTAGTGCCACCAACCGGTACCAATGCACCCCTTTAGTCCCGGTTGGTGCCACCAACCGGGACCAAAGGCCTTGTGCTGCTGCGCCCGCGTCGAAAGTTTAGTCCCACCTCGCTAGTTGAGAGGGGCGCGCAGTGGTTTATAAGCCCCACTGCCGCTCCCTTCTCGAGCTCCTCTCCATTGCAGGCTTACGGGCCTAATTGTCACTGCTATGCCTGATGGGCCTACTGGGCCTTCTGCGGGCCTGAATCCTGGCCCATCGATGGGTTTCTAGTCGTATTAAGGCCGTGGTAGCCCAGTAGGTGGCATATTTTTTATTTTTTGCCTATTTTTTTGTTTTCTTTTTTGCTTTATTTATTTTGTTTTGTTTCTACTTACAACAAAAAACTTATTTATTTTATTTTATTTTGTTTCTAATTACTTATTTATTTTACTTTATGATAAATTTTTTTGCTATTAAAGTTTCTAACAAAAAAAGTTCTTTATGAAAATTCTTTTTGCTTTCAATGATTTTGAACAGAAAATACTTCGATAATTTTAGTTGCATCAATTTTATATAATTTTAGTTTCAATAATACTAGAGGTTGCTTATAATGTTTTGAACAGAAAATACTTTGATAATTTTAGTTTCATAAATTTTATTTATGTTATTAAAGTTTATTTTATTTTATTTGTACTTATATATTTTATTAAAGTTTATATTATTTTGTTTCTAATTACTTATTTATTTTAATTTTTATTTTTCATGCACCATTTTTCATGCATGTACTGATTATTTTGAGCTATAAGACCCTAAAATTGAAAAGCATTTCAAATGAACTCTGAAAAGGTTGAAAGTTGGCATGGTATCATCATTTCATCCACATAGCATGTGCAAGAAAGTTGAGAGGGTTACGGCAAAAACTGGATGCACTTCGTGTACAAAACGGACAATCTCTTTCGAAGTATCAGGATTTCATCGTCTGTTACAAAGGGATTTTATTTTTTAAAACTTATTTGAACTCCTGACTTTTTGTGTGTTCAAAATGCACCATTCAAAGCCACGTCATCAATTTTCAACCCTTTCTGACTTCATTTCTTATTTTTCATGCATTTATTGATTATTTTGAGCTATAAGACCCTGAAATTGAAAAGCATTTCAAATGAACTCTGAGAAGGTTGAAAGTTGGCATGGTATCATCATTTCCCCACATAGCATGTGCAAGAAAGTTGAGAGGGTTACGGCAAAAACTGGATGCACTTCGTGTACAAAACTGACAATCTCTTTCGAAGTATCAGGATTTCATACGGAAACTCGTCTGTTACAAAGGGATTTTATTTTTTAAAACTTATTTGAACTCCTGACTTTTTATGTGTTCAAATTGCACCATTCAAAGCCACATCATCAATTTTCAACCCTTTATGACTTTATTTCTTATTTTTCATGCATTTATTGATTATTTTGAGCTATAAGACCCTAAAATTGAAAAGCATTTTAAATGAACTCTGAAAAGGTTGAAAGTTGGCATGGTATCATCATTTCATCCACATAGCATGTGCAAGAAAGTTGAGAGGGTTACGGCAAAAACTGGATGCACTTCGTGTACAAAACGGACAATGGTATCATACTCGTCTGTTACAAAGTTGGCATGGTATCATCATAATAGTTGCGGGAGAAAGTCTTCACTTTTTCTTCGCTTGTGTCATTTGCTTATTGCGCCGTAACCATGGATAATCTTCATCGTTTATTAGGATGCTTGGGTCAGCCTTGACTTTGAAGGGAGGAATTTCATGAAACTTTTCATAATCTTCAGACATGTCTGTCTTGCCCTCCACTCCCATGATGTCCCTTTTTCCTGAAAGAACTATGTGGCGCTTTGGCTCATCGTATGATGTATTCGCTTCCTTATCTTTTCTTTTTCTCGGTTTGGTAGACATGTCCTTCACATAGATAACCCGTGCCACATCATTGGCTAGGACGAACGGTTCGTCAGTGTACCCAATATTTTTCAGATCCACTGTTGTCATTCCGTACTGTGGGTCTACCTGTACCCCGCCTCCTGACAGATTGACCCATTTGCACTTAAACAAAGGGACCTTAAAATCATGTCCGTAGTCAAGTTCCCATGTGTCCACTATGTAACCATAATATGTGTCCTTTCCCCTCTCGGTTGCTGCATCAAAGCGGACAACGCTGTTTTGGTTGGTGCTCTTTTGATCTTGGGCGATCGTGTAAAATGTATTCCCATTTATCTCGTATCCTTTGTAAGTCAATACAGTCAAAGATGGTCCCCTGGACAACGAGTACAGCTCATCACAAACAGTGTTGTCACCTCTGGGACGTGTTTCCAACCAACTGCTGAAAGTCCTGATGTGTTCACATGTAATCCAGTCGTCGCACTACTCCGGGTGTTTGGAGCGCAGACTGTTCTTGTGTTCATCGACATACGGGGTCACCAAGGTAGAGTTCTGTAGAACTGTGTAGTGTGCTTGAGACCAAGAATTCCCGTCCCTGCATATTATTGAGTCCGCTCCTAGCGTGCCTTTTCCAGTCAGTCTCCCCTCATACCGCGATTTAGGGAGACCTATCTTCTTAAGGCCAGGAATGAAGTCAACACAAAATCCAATGACATCCTCTGTTTGATGGCCCATGGAGATGCTTCCTTCTGTCCTAGCGTGGTTACGGACATATTTCTTTAGGACTCCCATGAACCTCTCAAAGGGGAACATATTGTGTAGAAATACGGGCCCCAGAATGACAATCTCGTCGACTAGATGAACTAGGACGTGCGTCATGATATTGAAGAAGGATGGTGGGAACACAAGCTCGAAACTGACAAGACATTGCGCCACATCACTCCTTAGCCTTGGTATGATTTCTGGATCGATCACCTTCTGAGAGATTGCATTGAGGAATGCACATAGCTTCACAATGGCTAATCGGACGTTTTCCGGTAGAAGCCTCCTCAATGCAACCGGAAGCAGTTGCGTCATAATCACGTGGCAGTCATGAGACTTTAGGTTCTGGAACTTTTTCTCTGGCATATTTATTATTCCCTTTATATTCGACGAGAAGCCAGTCGGGACCTTCATACTGAGCATGCATTCAAAGAAGATTTCTTTCTCTTCTTTCGTAAGAGCGTAGCTGGCAGGACCTTCATACTGCTTCGGAGGCATGCCGTCTTTTTCGTGCAAACGTTGCAGGTCCTCCCGTGCCTCAGGTGTATCTTTTGTCTTCCCATACACGCCCAAGAAGCCTAGCAGGTTCACGCAAAGGTTCTTCGTCACGTGCATCACGTCGATTGAAGAGCGGACCTCTAGGTCTTTCTAGTAGGGTAGGTCCCAAAATATAGATTTCTTCTTCCACATGGGTGCGTGTCCCTCAGCGTCATTCGGAACAGCTAGTCCGCCGGGACCCTTTCCAAAGATTACGTGTAAATCATTGACCATAGCAAGTACGTGATCACCGGTACGCATGGCGGGCTTCTTCCGATGATCTGCCTCGCCTTTGAAATGCTTGCCTTTCTTTCAACATTGATGGTTGGTCGGAAGAAATCGACGATGGCCCAGGTACACATTCTTCCTGCATTTGTCCAGGTATATACTTTCAGTGTCATCTAAACAGTGCGTGCATGCATGGTATCCCTTGTTTGTCTGTCCTGAAAGGTTACTGAGAGCGGGCCAATCGTTGATGGTTACAAACAGCAACGCGTGCAGGTTAAATTCCTCCTGTTTGTGCTCATCCCACGTACGTACACCGTTTCCATTCCACAGCTATAAAAGTTCTTCAACTAATGGCCTTAGGTACACATCAATGTCGTTGCCGGGTTGCTTAGGGCCTTGGATGAGAACTGGCATCATAATGAACTTCCGCTTCATGCACATCCAAGGAGGAAGGTTATACATACATAGAGTCACGGGCCAGGTGCTGTGATTGCTGCTCTGCTCCCCGAAAGGATTAATGCCATCCGCGCTTAAACCAAACCATACGTTCCTTGTGTCAGCTGCAAACTCAGCCCAGTACTTTCTCTCGATTTTTCTCCACTACGACCCGTCAGCGGGTGCTCTCAACTTCCCGTCTTTCTTACGGTCCTCACTGTGCCATCGCATTAACTTGGCATGCTCTTCGTTTCTGAACGGATGTTTCAACCGTGGTATTATAGGAGCATACCACATCACCTTCGCAGGAACCCTCTTCCTGGGGGGCTCGCCGTCAACATCACCAGGGTCATCTCGTCTGATCTTATACCGTAATGCACTGCATACCGGGCATGCGTTCAGATCCTTGTACGCACCGCGGTAGAGGATGCAGTCATTAGGGCATGCATGTATCTTCTGCACCTCCAATCCTAGAGGGCATACGACCTTCTTTGCTGCGTATGTACTGTCGGGCAATTCGTTATCCTTTGGAAGCTTCTTCTTCAATATTTTCAATAGCTTGTCAAATCCTTTGTCAGGCACAGCATTCTCTGCCTTTCACTGTAGCAATTCCAGTACGGTACCGAGTTTTGTGTTGCCATCTTCGCAATTGGGGTACAACCCTTTTTTGTGATCCTCTAACATGCGATCGAACTTCAGCTTCTCCTTTTGACTTTCGCATTGCGTCCTTGCATCGACAATGACCCGGCGGAGATCATCATCATCGGGCACTGGTTCCTCTTGATCTTTCAGCAGCTTCCCCCGGTGCAGCATCATTGGGCACATCGTCTGGTTCCTCTTGATCTTCAGCAGCTTCCCCCGTTGCAGCATCACCGTATTCAGGGGGCACATAGTTGTCATCGTCCTCTTCTTCTTCGCCGTCTTCCATCATAACCCCTATTTCTCCGTGCCTCGTCCAAACATTATAGTGTGGCATGAAACCCTTGTAAAGCAGGTGGGTGTGAAGGATTTTCCGGTCAGAGTAAGACTTCGTATTCCCACATTTAGGGCATGGACAACACATAAAACCATTCTGCTTGTTTGCCTCAGCCACTTCGAGAAAATCATGCACGCCCTTAATATATAATTAAGTGTGTCAAAAACCATTACAGAACATCATGAATAGATAATTAAATGACCAAATTAATAGAAGTTCATCATCACATTAAAACCAAAGTACATACATAGTACTCATCTAACAACATATAGCTCTCCAGAGCATCTAATTAATTAAACCATACATTGAAACTATGTAAAACATTTCAATGCGAAAACAAATGCGATCATAATCGCAACCAAGGTAACAATTGATCCAACGGCATAATGATACCAAGCCTCGGTATGAATGGCATATTTTCTAATCTTTCTAATCTTCAAGCGCATTGCATCCATCTTGATCTTGTGATCATCGACGACATCCGCAACATGCAACTCCAATATCATCTTCTCCTCCTCAATTTTTTTTATTTTTTCCTTCAAGAAATTGTTTTCTTCTTTAACTAAATTTAACCTCTCGACAATAGGGCCGGTTGGAATTTCCGGTTCACATACCTCCTAGATAAATAAAATCAATGTCACGTTGGTCGGCATAATTTTCATAAACAATAAATGAACCAATAGTTATAAAGATAATATATACCACATTCGAATCATAGACAGGACGAGGGCCGACGGGGGCAGATACCAAAACCGTCGCATTATATAATAACAAGCAATAAAATAGTAAGAAAATTAGACATGTATCTATCTAAAGTAAGAATTTTTTTCTTTCAGAAAGAAGATAAGAACAAGAGGCTCACCACGGTGGTGCCGGCAACGAGATCGGCGTGGGCGATCGACGGCGGTGAAGACGGGAATGGGACGTGACGGGCCACTAAACCTAGAAAAATCTCGAGGAAAATGGAGCTTTGAGGTCGAGCTTCGAGAGGAGAAAGCTTAACTTGTGTGGCTCGGGCATTTCATCGAACACCTCATGTGCATAGGAGGTGAGCTAGAGCACCACAAAGCCCTCCCCTCGCCGGCCAGAGAAAAACAGAGCACTGGAGTGCTCTGCTCGCAAGCGAGGGGTATATATAGGCACCTCATTGGTCCCGGTTCGTGGCATGAACCGGGACTAAAGGGCAGCCTGTGGTCCCGGTTCAAGCCACCAACCAGGACCAATGGTGGTGGGCCAGGAGCGAGGCCCATTGGTCCCGGTTCGTCCCACCAACCGGGACCAAAGGGGCCAAACGAACCGGGACCAATGCCCCCCTGGCCTCACGAACCAGGACGAGTGCCCCCATTGGTCCCGGTTCTGGACTGAACCGGGACTAATGGGCTGACCCGGCCTGAACCAAAGCCCTCTTTTCTACTAGAGGAAGAGAACCATGGCGCCAATGGGTACTAGGTTTGAGGTGGAGAAGTTCACGGAACTGAAAACATTGGGTTATGGCAGACATGGGTGAAAGATTTATTGGCACAACAGGGATGCTTGAAGGCGTTATAGGAAGTCATGTGAGCTAAGATGGAATTATATGTGATGGATGATAATTCACAGGAGATGATTTGGGAGCCTGGGTCGGACTGGACAGTCAGACAGATCGACGCAAGTTGGTTGGTACAGAAGACGGTGGTGGGATTGGCGATGACGACATAAGAGCGTGATGCTGATGGTGACCGACTTCTGGGCGTGGAAACACGTGCCAAATTGCCCGAGGCTTGTGCGGCTTCGACAAGACTATGGCGCTGGATTGATTCAAGGTGGTGTGTATACACGGAGCTTGAAGTCGATGAGGCGCAGAGGGTGGACTGATCATCTATCATGGAATCATGTTGAAGGTGGAGATGGAGTCTGGAAGACCTCACTCTGTGCTGATTGAGGTGCTACGGCGTAAGTCGACAGAGAGTCGAAGCCTGTTCAGTGGGAAAAAAGGAGTGACACATTGTTCGGACTGGAACCAAATGGTCTGATGGAAACGTGAAACTTGTCATCGGTCAGTGATGATTGGTGGTACTCTGTAGTGGGGGTTGAGTGGTGTGGGTTCGGACCCTTGAGACTCGCCCGGGACAACGGAGGCTCGACGAGGTAATAGCGGCGAGGCGTGCGGTATGCATGGGACAAGGAGACGGACAGGGCTCTGGTGGTCATACATGTGGTGAGACAACTATGAATTTGACTCGGGATGACTACAAGCAATGGTGAAATTCTTTCAAGTTTCAAACAGATGGTCAAGGAAGAGCGGTGATGTTGAGTTCAGGTAACTCTTATGTGAAACACCCAATATGTGAGTTGTTCACTTTGACTCAGGTCGGTGATCAGTGTGTGATGGCGTTGAACAGATACTCTGGTAGTTGGGAGCACAAACTAGACTAAAGAGAAACTCAATTTTTCTCGGGCGTTGACCGTGGTCAAGAAAACGAGGGACTACAAGTTGCATGTGGAGTACATGGAGTTTTGAAGTAGCAGCGGTACTCATGGGATAAGCTCAAGTCCAATGTACATGGAAATTTGATGCATGGACAAATTCAAGGTGGTGGAGAATATTTTCCAAGGTGGAGTTTGTTAGAGTTGTGTCGAATATTGTGTACAAGATAGGTTACAGTTGGACTACTATTGTGTTTACATGGTATGGAGTCGTGTCCTAGTAGGACACTTGTATCCTAGGCCTCTCATATATAGTGGGGTTAGACACACGATGTAACATATGCCAACATAAGAGCACATGCATGCAATGGGGAGCCGGCGGCGTGTGCCGGCGCCCGGGTGGCCGGTGTGCGGTATTGTGAAGGTGTCACGGGGAGGAGCGCCCGTAGCCAGGCCCCGAGATGTAGCCATATTGGTGAATCTCGTTAACAAATCTCGGTGTTGTGCTCGTGTGATTGCTTGGTCCTCGGATGATCCACTAGGCGCCTCGGATTTATACTAACAGATATCATCACTTAAACATAGGTCCATGTCTGCCTTTTCTCATCGAGTTTTTTTCCTTTTGGTCCCACCGCAGTGTCATGGCCTCCTTACCACCCTACAAATCTATCCCCTATATATGCCTACATGGCCATCACCACCTCTATGTCGATAGAGACACATCATTTTGTTTTTCGAAATTGACGACCCTTGGCAAGAGGCCCCTTCACCTAGGTCATCGACCATTGATGTGGTAAGTTGTGACCTAAACCATTAAACTTTGTAGAAGAGCCACTGCCCATTGGCGACCTATGATTACTAACTAATATAACACGACACGGGAGTCATCCATGAATTTTGCATTCCATTTGGTGAGTATTTTGCAATTCAATTTTAGTTGTTGCTTTTCAACTAGGATATTAATTAGATGAATAATTTTTGCACTCATGGCCAAATAGCTATGCAAACATAGTAACAGAACATTTGAAGATTCCTCTTGTGTCTAAGGCTATACATGGAAAGAAACGCAAGCAAGTCTTGTTTCGAACTGGCCTTGTACGCAATGGAAACCCTACATGGTTTTCTTTCCATTTGCATGTCTTCCCTCTCTCTCCCAACAAATATATATAAAGCAAATCACATCACTTTCAATTCGTAGATCTACAAGAATCAAAATTACCCCGCCGGCGGCCACCTCCACCCGGAACGACGTCCCCGTCCAGGTATAGGTACACAGCAATCGCTAGTATTGCCTATGATCCTAGCTAGAACGTATACTGTTCTTGGCATTCTCGCTGCATCTTCTGAAGCTCACATATGCATTCTGTTTGTCTGCTTCGTTTACAGAAAGAGAGCAATGTCATCGTCGTCGGCCATGAAGTTGGGCGGGGCTCCGTCGTGGCTGGGGCCGCTGCTCGGCACGGGGTTCTTCCAGCGCTGTGCCGCGCACCCCAGACTGGCCAAGAATGAGTGCAACCACTACTGCCTTAGCTGCGCCGGCGAGGAGAACGCCGTGTGCTGCCCCATGTGCCTCTCCAGCCACCGCGACCACCATGTCCTCCAGGTATTTAACATATACAAGCGCATCACGTGCGTAGCAATGGCAGCGGCCGCGTCGTAGATTGATGAATATTATTGCAGATACGGCGGTCCTCGAGGTACGGCGAGGTGACCCGGGTGGCGGAGCTGGACGAGGTTGCAGACATGTCCCTGGTGCAGCCATACGTGGTCAACCATGAGAGGGTGGTGTACCTCAACCCAAGGTCGAAGGCGCCACAGCATGCCGTCAAGTGCTTCAGGCCCGCCGGCGAATGCCTGGTGTGCGACCGGAAAGTCGTCGAGCCAATCTTCCGTTTCTGCTCCATCTCCTACAAGGTATACGCGCGTACCTCCGCCTCTCTCATGCATGCTTTTCCTAGCATTTATGTACATTCACTAAGCGTGCGACATGTGGATAGATAGGATCGATTGGAAAGCTAGATTAGATTAACAGTTTGTCTAATTCATATCTAGATGTTTTCTAGGGATGTCACATCTAAGCTCTCATAAATAACGCAGCAACAAAGAACAAAAAAACTGAGACAACAAAAAAATAGACCACAAAAATAGTGAACATCATGTTAGATGTGACATTACTATGTCACATCTAGATGTGTCCTAGACAGTCTAGACCCATTAGATTAAACCCGGCCGTGATGCTAGAAATACATATATATAGCTGAGTTGAAATCACAAAAATGCTTGTGAACCAGTATGTTGAATCTGTTTACATGATCCGACCGATCGACTTGCATATTCTTCTGCCAATGAACTCCCTCGCAATATCATATCCTTGGAACCAAACATGTGAAATCTAATATTTGGAGTATGATATGAATGTTCTTTATTTGGCATTTTTGTTACTAGCTAGTATCAGCTCCATCTACATGCAAATTATACAAATGCCGCAAGTCTTATAGACATCTGGTTGTTCAGACATGCATCCTATATACATCTACTAGCTAGTTATTCTAAATAATTTACTCATGTAGATTTATGTTTCCCCGTTGATGTCAGCTTCATGCAATAGTGTCTGATCCCAACTTGACATCCATTCTTGATCCGGAATGCAAGTGGGAATACTCAAACTCAGACAAGGAAGAAGACCACGGCAGCGATGCTCCTAGGCCTAGCAACTTTCAGCTGATTGGAGGGACAAGCTACCGCCGCCAGCCTCGGTAGGGCATCTGTGCCCCCCCTCAACGGGCGCCCTTCTATTGATCATGGTTGTTTTTGTAGGTGGGGTCAGTTACAACCGACGTCAACATCGTTTTATATTCCAATCATTTCAACGACAACAACTTCTTTCATTAGATACATGTTGATCATCTTCCTCTCTTGGTCTAGTGATGCGTGAAGACTGGTATTTTGGTTGGTTTCAAGATGGTGTGTTAGCTGCCTCGAATATACATTATACATGTTGTAATGCCAGTGTTTGGCACCTATTTACAATATTGTGGATGCTCTATTTCAAGTGTCTTGCTTCTTTTTTTGATGCTATAATGTAGTGCTTGTATTTTACTTTAAACATAGTTTTTCTCCTAAACTATTGCTTCAGTTCCCCCCTAAAATTTTAGCCTCACTTTACCCACAAACTAGAATTCTTTAGAAGCAGTACCACCACCACCCTGACCCACCCGATCCATTTTCTACGAGTAAACACATTAAAATTTCAACAATTGCAGTAGGAGGTTCTCCTACTGTTCACCTTTTCAAGGAAATACTCCTTGAAAAGTCTATGAAAGAGGTTCTCCTACTGTTCAAGGTTCAAAAAACAATTTTCAACAATTGTGTTAAATTCATGTATATGGTGTGCTGTAAAGTCTATGAATGACTTTGTTTGCATAAAGTATGATCATGTACGACTGATGCAAAAATATTAATAACATGTTCACCTTTTCTCTTCACATACATCACCAACTGTCATTTTACAAGGAAATACTCGATGTTATAATACATGTATGATTTGTTTTTTATTTTTGTAAAACTTCTACAATTTTTTTGTTATTAGAAACTGGTGGGGGCTACAGTGCATTGGGATATGATAATTGATGGGCCAAAGTAAACAAAATGATCATTGGGAGAGGGTGATTTCTTCGTTATAATGAAGTGACGATCTATTTATAGTGATTGGTAAACTTATTTCATTATCTGTAGTTTCAGCAAATCACAATTTCTTGTTAGGCTGAGGAAGGGCATCCAAATGGTTTTTTTTTCTTTCAGTACCGGTTGCTTTTAGTTGGTACCAGTGATCGTTTGTTCGATAAGTTGCATGACTAAAAGCTCGCACGTTCAAACATAGTTTTGTCACTATACTGGATGTAGAAAAAATATATTATGCAACAGGCTACACTTTATGAATTAAGGGCAAATGAGCAATCAAATATCATGTATGAGAAACACGTCTATCTTGAAGGAAGTTGCCTCCAAATACTCCCTTTGCTTTTATTTACTACTTGTATTAGCTTTGACTGAATTCAAACTTTATAATGTTTCACCAAGTTTATAGAATACAATATGTACATTTAAAATAATAATCTATATGGTTCTAAAATATAATCAATGATGAATCTGATGGATCGATTCGATTTGGTATTGTATTAAGTTATTTCCAGTAAACTTGGTCAAAAATATAAATTTGGCCTTCCGACAAAGCTACTGTATGAAGTAAATAAAAATGAAGGGATTACTTGTTCCGAGGAAATGGCAAGACCACCTCCAAGCTACAATCATCGATGCTCTAGAGAATGTGTTTTCAAAACTATCAATTGTTCGCTGAAACTTGCAAAAAAGAATCAACTGTTGACGAGACATGCACCTGCTCCCTTGTGAAAAAGAAGAAGAATTTGAACACATTCATAAAATAAAATAAAATCAACCTTTAATGCTAATGAATCAAGTTCGTTTTGAAGTTTGGTCGAAACCAGATTCATTTGCCGACACATGACTCACTCTAATAACTACTCCTTCTATAAACTAATATAAGACGTTTTAGACCACTACTTGAAACTGAAGCCTTATATTAATTTACAGAGGGAGTACAAACTATAGTTTTTGAATTTTTTGGAACTCTTCAACTCGGTATTGAAATTTGTAATAAAGGGAACGTGCAATCCCGAGAGCACAAAATCCACAATCCAATGTTTTGATGAAAAAAAATTGTCTACTATCCTAATCTTCATAGAAAAACAAATTCAGTCTATAGCTCGAGAAAAAATACACAAATGCTCGACACTATCCCATAGATGTTATCCAATACTATCTTTACGTGTGCTTTCCCTAAATTTATAGTCTGGCTGATACAGAGTGTGTGAAACCCAAAGATTCTATATAAGTTACCAAAATAATAAGATGTGTCATATCAAGAGAAATAAAAAAGTAAATATTGTTGGAGTCGATGGTTTAGTTTATGAAGAAGACTATGAAAATTTGATGAACCAGACTACGAAAGAGATGATGATGTACCCACTAAAGTAGCAAATCTATTGAGGATGTGTGTCCTTACATAACTTCTGGCACGACAAATAACTCTCATATACCAACGAGAACATCAAAATTACTATTCCCTACTCCATCCATTCCAATGAATAAGGTGGACATGCATTCAAAAATTCAACTTAGGCCATGAATTGGACCAATCAAAACCAGAGTATATGTGACATAATTGTACCCTTGAATTCGTATTCGAAAGAAGTTTCTCAACAGTATACTTTTTAAGTCATAAAAATAAATATTCTCAATATAATTTATGGTTAAAGTTAGATTTGGGATGTGTGGACGTCTTATTCATTGGAATGCAGGTAGTACATGCCGAAAATATGCTGCACAATAGATTTGTCCTAGGACAAGCTTTGTGAACTTTGAACAACTATATAGGCAAATATATAAACATTTACAATACAAAATAAATATGATATGAAAATAAATTTCATGATCAATCTAATGGTATCGATTTGGTACTGTAATTTTATTATTATTTTATAAACATGATCAAAGATTATAAATTTGATTTAATACAAAACTAGCAAGAATGTACCATTAATTAGAAATGTTTATGCTACGTAAAAAAAGTTCACGTAATTCAAAAAATGGTTTACACAACTCGATAAAAATTCTTAAGACGTTTTTGAATTTATTTTATATAGTGTTGAAAAATGAAGACAATTGGCGAAGAAATAAATACAGCAAACTGCAGAAAAAGGTGAAGAATTGCAAAAATAAAGAGAAAACCGGTTAACGGAATGTGGAAAACAGAAAAATCAAAGTAACTAGTATGCACAACACATCGAAACAAAATAAAAAAACAACCAAAAGGTTCTAAAAACAATGAAAACCGATGAAACCGTAAAGAAAAACACAAAAAAGAAAGAAAGAGAAAACCAAAAGAAAACCGTAAAGAAAAACAAAGAAAAGAAAGAAAATAAAAGGGTGAAAACGGTAAACATATACTCACTCTTGAGCGTGTCTTGGATATATTTGGCTTGGTTGATGGAAGTCCCTCCTCTCAATTGCTTGACTTGAAATCTAAGACATAACTTCAACTCTCCCATCATAGACATAACAAACTCATTGGTCATAAGATTTTGAAACTTAACTTGCAAGCATAGTTAGTAGACCCAAAGATAATGTAATCAACATACATTTGGGGTACCAACAACTCTCCTTTTACCCTCTTCTTAAAGAGTGTGGAATCTATTAACCCGATCTCAAACCTCTTCCTGCGTAGAAACGTCGTAAGGTGATCATACCAAGCACGAGATGCTTTTAAGTCCATAGGGTGTCGTATGAAGTTGATAGACATGAGTGTGGTGATCAGGGTTTATAAAACTGGGAGGTTGCTTGACATAGACCAATTCACTAAGGGGGGCATTAATTAATAAATGCACTCTTAACATCATTTGATTCAATTTGAAATCATGATGGGATGCATATACAAGTAAGATACAAATGGACTCAATACGGGCCATAGGGCAAAGGTTTCACCAAAATCCAGACTTTTAGTTTGGATAAACCCTTGTGCCACTAAGCCTGCCTTGTTTCTCGTGATTTTTCCATGATCATCTTGCATGTTCTTGAAAACCCATTTAGTCCCAATGACATTGCGATTTCCCTTGGGCCTATCCACAAGAGACCAAACCTTGTTGCGGGTGAAGTTGTTGAGTTCTTCCTGCATAGCATCAACTAATGTAAATCATCTAAAGCTTATTCTAACTAAACGGGCTCAATACAAGACAAACGAGTGATGTTCACAAAAGTTTGGTAAACGTTTACGAGTAGTCAGGGATGGATTAGGGGGGATCTCGCCCCCCCCCCCCCAACAATGTTGTTTCCTCATTTCCATGGATTATATTTATCTAATTACGTGTATTCTGTGGCCCGTTGCACCGCCAATTCCTATGTGTATCGTCTCTTGGAGCCCTCCTGTGCAAAGCCCATGTACAACAGATTATAGACCAAGCCCAAATTTCAGCGAAAGATGAAGTAAAGCCTAGTGTGGGCGAGCTCAAGGATGCATGTGCACATAGATCAGGTCATCATATGATTTGTGGCTGCTCGATAGCACGATTGGCGCCACAGACTGGTCGCCTGCCGCCTGCCTTCCCCAACTTCTGCAAGGGGGGGTGTCTGGGGCAATTTCTCATCCATCAGGCTCCGTCCTGGCAAGTAGTTGCCGCTGAGGTGTTGTAAAAATCTGTAGCCTGGATGCCACTTCTTGCTTCTTCTTCTCAAGTTCATCTTCACTTGGTTGTGATCGTGGTGGAGTAGATTGAACTTGAACTTGCTCTTGATCTTTTCTTTTAGTTTAATCTTGCCTTAGTATTTCGTCCATCACCACTAGGTTCAGCTTGCCCTTGATCTTGCTTGAAGTTATGCGGGACTTGATTTGTTCTTGGATAGCATGATCTCCCATACCATCTTGCACTTGTGGTGAAGGTGATGACTTCTCTTGTGAAGAATGCACAAGAGGAGCTCTTACTACTTATTCTACTTGCTCACAATTCATACTAAGATATTCACTAATCCATGTATGATCGAAACATTAAAGATTTGAGCATACCAGGGGATCCTAGCGGGGAGGGAACTAAAAATTATCCATCGCCAAGGTTGGGTCTTCCCATCTAAATTTTCCCACATCAGTTATTCACATATATATCACCCTGCAAAATAAGTTATTTACATATCAGATTTGTTTTCAGCATTTATAAGATGATAGAGAATATTTTAGGCCAAGAGCTTGGGTTACAACCAAGATTTCCCAGGATTAGGTTTTCCCCTAAACCCCACCAATGTACGAACTTTTGTTATCATGCCATTCTGTCTTACATCACTCGCCACCTTGCGAATCTTGTCGTATTGTACTTTTAAAATTTTCATTATGACCCTTTATTTAATTGTATAGGTGGTAATTCCTACAAAATATAAGACATTATAAATCTCATAGAGCTACTGTATCAAACATGACTACTCAATTAAAAGAAATGGTCCACCAGTCGTAGGCAGACATTCAATTCTTACCCAAATTTCATACCATCATGTAGTGTTGGAATTTGCGGAGACCCTATCATATATTCCCCCTCCCCCTCTACGTTGCAATGCTCATCTGTCATCCCATGTTGCCTCATCGAACCAACCAGTACCGCATATCAAACGCACCAGTGTCGACATGAAAGAAGGGTTTACGCTTTGTCCGTCGTCATTACATACACTCATCGTTCTTCCTAGCCCAACCACTATTTGCATATGCATTGTGCCTTGTCCCTGCCATGCCTCCTATGCACTACCAATCTATCAGTATGTCCATCACAAGGGGCTCCTCCCTTGATGACCTATGTTGTTATCGCGTCCTTTGGTGTCAGTCATCTTATATTGAACAAGTCTATGACTCGCGGCCGTGATCTCATCACCTAAACATAGGTCTGTCGCTGCCTCTTTCTCATCGAATCTTTACTCTCTGCACCCACCACCGTGTCATGGCCTCCTGACCACTCTACAAATCTATCCCCTATGCCAACATCGCCATTACCACCCTCCTTGATGATAGAGACGCATCATTTTTTTTCTCACGTGTTATATATGGAGTAGAAACTGATGACCGGAGGCAAGAGACCCGTTCGCCCTCTGGTCATTGACCATTGATGTGGTAAGTTGTGACCTAAACATTTAAACTTTGTAAAAGAATCGTTGCCCATTAGTGGCTATGATCACTAACTAACACGACACTCGATTCGTCCATGAATTTTGTATTGCATATGGTGAGCATTTGGCAATTCGATTTCTACTGTTGTTTTTCAACTAGTATTTGATATTTTATAGATGATCAATTTTTTGCACTCATGGCGGAATAGCTATGCAAACATAGCAGCAGAACATTTGAAGATTCCTCTTGGGTCTATACATGGCTATACATGGAAAGAAACGCAAGCAAGTCTTGTCTCGAACTGGCCTTGTACGCACTGGAAACCCTACATGGTTTTCCTTCCATTTCCATGTCTCCCTCCTCTCTCCCAACAAATATATATCCATAAAGCAAATCTCATCACTTTCAATTCGTAGATCTACAGAAATCGAAATTACCCCGCCAGCCGCTACCTCCACCCGGAACGACGCCCCCGTCCAGCCGTCCGGGTACAACAGCGCACAGATACATATCAATCGTAGTATCTTCTGAAGCTTACATCACATATGCATTCTGTTTGTCTGCAGAAAGAGTGAAATGTCGTCGTCGACGGGCATGAAGTTGGGCGGCGCTCCGTCGTGGCTGCGGTCGCTGCTTGGCGCGAGGTTCTTCCAGCCGTGCGCCGTGCACCCCCAACTGGTCAAGAACGAGTGTAACCACTACTGCCTTAACTGCACAGGTGAGGAAGACGCCGTCTGCTGCCCCATGTGCCTCTTCGGCATAGATTAAAATAGCCCGCGAAATAGCCGCGATAGCTGCGCTATAGCTGCGTGAGAGCCTCGCCGCTAAGCTATGGCTGTTGCCATGCAAACCTCAACATATCCCTATAAATGGCTCAAAAATCAGCAAAACCCTTCAAAATCATCTCTCCCACCAGAAAATTTTCCTCTATTTGCCGCTGTTGCCCGCTATGGCGGCCGCTATAGCTCCTGGGAGAGGCCGCCGTGAAATCGTTTCTCCCGCGATTTTAATCCATGCTCTCCGGTCACCGCGACCACCACGTCCTGCAGGTATGTAACATATACAAGCGCATCACGTGCCTAGCAATGGCAGCGGCGGCGTTGTAGCTTGATCTTGCCTCCGTATTATTGCAGATACGGCGGTCCTCCAGGTACATCGAGGTGATCCGGGTGGCGGAGCTGGAGGAGGTTGCTGACATGTCCCTGGTGCAGACATACGTGGTCCACCAAGACAAGGTGGTGTACCTCAACCCGAGGCCTCAGGCGCCGCAACACGCCGTCAAGTGCTCTGGCTCCGGCGGTGCATGCATGGTGTGCGGCCGGAAACTCGTTGACGCAATCTTCAGTTTCTGCTCCCTCGGCTGCAAGGTGGTATATACACGCGTACCTAATATTTTTGTACATTCACTAAGCGGGTGGCCGGCATGTCGATAGATAGGACCTTTGTAATGCTCGCTTAGAACGTGATGCTAGAAATACATAGATAGCTGAGTAGAAATCACCAAAATGCTTGTCAATCAGTAGGTCAAATGTGTTTACATGTTACGAACTTACGATCATAATCTTCTGCCAAGGAACTGCCAGCTAATATCTTATCCCAGCGAGCAAAACATGTATGGATCCAAACATGTGAAATCTAGATGTATGGGTGTTGTTTATTTGACATTTTTGTTACTAGTATGAGCTCGATCTACTAGTAAAGTATGCAAATTGCTGCCAGTCTTAGGCATCTGATTGTTTCAGACATGCATGCATCCGGTATACATCTACTACCTCTGTATAAACTAATATAAGAGTGTTTAGATCACTACTTTAGTGATCTAAATGCTCTTATATTTCTTTATGGAGGGAGTACTAGCAACCTAGTCTATATCCTTTACTCGCGTAACTTTATGTTTCCCTGTTGACGTCAGCTTGATGGATTGTGTCTAACTCTAATCCCAATTTGACATTCATTCTTGTCCGGAATGCCAGTGGGAGGACTCAGACTCGAACCCAAACAAAGAAGAAGATCTGCCAGGGCCTAGTAACGTGGGGCCGATTGGAGGGATCAGCTACCGCCGCCAGCCTCGGAAGGGCGTCTGTCGCCCCCCTGAACGGGTGCCCTTCTACTAATCTTGGCTATTTTTCCTAGTTACCACTGAGGTCGACATGGTCTTACCTTTCCATTATTTCAAGAAACAACAATGCTTTTCATTAGAGACATGTTGATCTCTCCCTCTGTTGGTCTAGAGATGGGCCAAGACTGGTATTTTGGATGGTTCAAAAATGGTGTGTCTGCCTTGTAGATACATTATACATGTTGTAATGCCAGTGTGTGGCACTTATTTACAATACTGCGGATGCTTGACATTGTCTTGGTAATCTTATTTTATTATGGATGATACAGTGTAGTGCTTGGTATTTTACTTTAGATAAAAAACTTTTGATTTCTTCTAAGCTATTGCTTCAGATTCCCCCTATTTTTTCAAGGCTCACTTTACCAATAAACTAGAATAGTTTAGCAGCGTGCCCCCCTTCCATTTTCTTCGAGTTAATACTTCAAAATTAGAAAATTATGTTAAATTCATGTATATAGGTTGTGGTGTAAAGTCTATGAATGTATTTAATATGTTCATTTACACCCCGTAAAAAAGGTTCTTTGCAACTTGTGCAAATTAAAAATGAAGTAACATGTTCACTTTTGCTCCTCACATAGATCACAAACTGTCACATTTTGTTACCAAACTTTACAAGAAACCACTCGATGGCATAACTTATATGTTTGATTTGTTTTTAATTTTTGTAAATCTTCTACGCAAATTTGTTGATCTAGAAAGGGGCTAAAGTGCTTTGAGATATGATAGTTGATGGGGGCAAAGTAAACCAAAATGAGAAAGAAAAAAATTGAGGAGGGAGATGATGGGTTTTTCTTCTTTATTTTGAAGTGATGATCTAATTCTATTGATTTATAAACTTGTCTCATTATCCATAGTTCGGCAAATCACAGTTTCTAGTTAGGCCGAGCAAAGGCGCCCCAAACGTATCTTTCTTCTTCCAGTATAGGTTGCTTTTCGTTGGTACCAGTGATGTTGATATGATTTATTCTATACATTGCATGAATAAAGGTCAAGTGCCACACTCTTTATGAAATAAGGGCAAGTGAGCATCAGAAGATCTTGTAAGCGAAAGACTGAGTGTCTTGGAGGACGTTGCCTCCAAATACTAGTTTCAAGGAAATGGAGGGACTGCCTCCAAGCTACAACCTTGGATGCTCTAGACAATGTCTTTTCAAAACTATCAACATGTGCTCGGAAGCACGTGATCCCATATCAAAAAATGATTCTGCACACATCCTTTAAATAAAAGAAAATTAATATTCCATGCTATTGAATCAACTAAACAAATTTGAAGTTTATTGTAAATCTCAATTCATTTTCCGATAGATGACTCACTCTAATATCTACACTTTTTTTTGGCTTTTTGAAACTTTTCAACTTAGTATTGAAATTCGTAATGCACTGACCAGGAAATCCACATCCCAATCATTGGCTTCTTACAATATTAAGCTACTATCATAAACTCCATAAAATACAGAGTCGATCTCTATAACTCGAGAACCGAGACACCATCAACATTTGCAGCTCTGGCGGCTGGCCGCTTAGCCGCCCTCAGGACCGAGACGCCGTCAACATCATCATTGCTGATCTTCGTGCGGTGGCTGTTCGCTTGGCGCCGCCACTTCGTCCACCACCTCCCGAGCCGGATTAGCCTCTTCGAGGCTTGTGCTACCGCCCTTGTTTTCTTTTTTTTTCGTACGAGTTTGTTGGGCTGTGCCCTCAGCGGAACCCTCTCGTAATTTATTGTGTGCTAGCTTTGCATGTGTGTGCGGTGTAAACATTTGTGGGTTCTTGTGGCTCTGGTGGTTTGATTTATATGTAAAGCGGGGCGAAATCCTTTTTCGGCATAACTCGAGAAAACAAAAAACACAAATGATCAGCACTATACCATGCATGCTAAGGACCAACCTAGAACTATTCATCGTTCCAATTTCCTCCAAATATGAACTTACTTCAATTCTGTTGCATCCCAAGGAGTGAGCTAGAAGGAGGTCGTATTTCACAGCCATAGCCTTTACGGATAGTACATCCTGAACTACCATACCAAGAACTTCATTGCATGCAACCACAAACTTTCCCTGTTAATCACAAATTATATCACCGGTGGTCTCTTTTCAAAGTATCTAGGTCGAGGGTAGCATCAACATTAACTTTAACACATTCATGTAGTGTGAGGTCATTACATGAATGGACAATGCAGATTTCTAAGGTGTTTGCACCTTTTCGCCATTGCATGTTTGTCTCCTCTCGCACCATAAGTACCAACAAGTGATTGATATTAGTCATGTCAATCAAGCACAACCAATGACCGGATTGGAGAATGAGTCGTTGTTAGAAGAGAGAGCGATGTCGTAGCACACCAGCTTGCTGCTTATGCCAGAATTCACAGTGACATTGAGCTGGAGGATAGTGTAGCTCCATCCATCCTACATTTCCTTGTACTAATTGTCATCTGACCCATGATGATACATATAAGCCCCCCCCCTAAGAAATATACCTTTAAAAACATAGTTGTTCAGAACATGGAAGCCTACATTGTCGTGAGATGGGTCGGTAGGTGGAGATCTTATACACTTAAATTTGCAAGAATGAATAAAAATACAAAAAATTAAGTGTATGATCATATTTAGCATTTATTGACATAGAGGTCTAAAATACCCTAATAAAAAACCAATTTCAGATGCAACTTCCAAAAGGAATGGCACTTCCCCTACTTACATGCCTACATCTAAACTAGATACTAGTTAAGCTTGTGTGTGTTAGGAAGATCGTCAACCCAAGTTACTCATGTCCACAATATTTAGCCGATGCCTTAACTCACGAAATCTTGCTTCATCAAGTAGCTTGGTAAAGATATCGACAAGTTTCTTCTCGGTGCCAACATGGAATTTCACTTCTCATGCCACATGATCCCAGAGGAAATGATGACGTATATCAATATGCTTGGTTCGACTATGTTCCATGGGGTTGTCGGTGATCTTGATTGCACGTTCATTGTCAGGAAAGAGAGGCACTTTGTCACATTTGACATCATAATCCATCAAAGTTTGACTCATCCAGAATAATTGTGAAAACAAATTCCAGCGGCAATGTACTCGGCTTCTACGCTTGAGAGAGATACACAATTTTGCTTCTTGGATGACCAACTCACCTAAGATCTCCCTAGGAATTGACAAGAACCGGATGTAGACTTGTGGTCAAATTTATCTCCGGCCCAATCTAAATTGGAATACTCCCACCAACTTGGGATACCAAAGGCCCATGTTTGGGGTATGAACCAAATATTAGATAATTCTTTTCACCTCCTTAAAATGGATCTCCTTAGGAGTAGATTGAAATCTTGCACACATCACACGCTCAAAATAATATCATGCCTATATGCACAAAGGTAAAGTAAAGATCCAATTATAGAACGATATATCTTTTGATCCACTTTACTATTGTGATCTTGATCAAGTTGCACATTGCTTGGCATGGGTATCTTCATGGGCTTGGCATCTTCCGTTTTGAATCTAAGACAGAACTTCAACTCTCCCATCATAGTCATAACAAACAAATTGGTTATAAGATTTTGAAAGTCAACATTGCAAGCATACTTAGTACACCAAAAGATAATGTAATCAACATATATTTGGCATACAAACAACTCTCATTTTACCCTCTTCTTAAAGAGTGTGGATCTATTAACCCGATCTCAGATCACTTCTCGCCTAGAAACATCGTAAATACAGTTTTAGAGCAACTCCAACACGCCGACCCAGACGGACGCGTGCTTTATTCGCTTTTCGTCCGTTTGGGTCGGTCGCCCGCTCATCGTCCGCCTCGTTTTGCGTTTGGGTCTGCCGTGCCCCCAACGCGACCGACCCATTTTGTGTCCGTCTATAGATCATCTCATGGCTATAGATCATCTCAGCAGTCATGCCATCGCCCAGAGTTCATGATAGCGCCATGCCAGCGGCCGACATACATGCCAGCCTCCCAAAAAACCACCGCACAATTCATGCTGGCGCACTTGCCAGCGGCCGGCACACATGCCAGCACACAAAAAAGGGACGGGAGTTCAACCACGCCATCTCGGCCGTGGTCATGCCAGCACACTTTCCGGCATACAGAAAAAGGTAGATGCATTTTGCTCGGCGCCGACCTTGGGGTCTTGGCCAATGTCCCTCCAACACTCGCAAAGGAGTTTGTCCTCCGGCTGCGTGTATGCCTTCGTCCGCTTGCTTTTGTGCTTCTGTTTGCGCCGGCTTGGATGGCGAGCTCGTCCTCGAACAAAGACTCCCCGTCAATGTCCATTTCATCCTCTTCCTCAAGGCCGTAGTCCTCCGGGTATTCGTGGTCGAGCGAGAAGGTGTTTCCCATGCCGACTTGGTCTTGCGTGAAGGAGTCATCCATGCCAGCTTGATCAAAGGTGGCGGGCATGTAGGGTGCTCGCCGTCTTGGCTTTGGGTCTCGTCGGGATCGAATCGAAGGCAGTTGCGCACACACCGCCTGCGGAGGAAGTGGCTCCCACACCACCTTCAAAGATGATGTTCTCGATGATGAAACGGTTGGCCACCTCGTCATACCGACTGCCGACATTCTGTCGAACAGTTTGCGGGCGTCGAGATGCATGTCGGCTGGTATCTCGCACGAGCGTTTCCTCGTCCCTTTGGAGAGGATGATCCACTGGCCACCGGTGTGGCGTTGAGGTCGATGGCTATGGGCTCAGGAGTGGAGCCACGACGCTCACCTCCAGCGAGCATTCCTCGGAGAAGCGGGAGGCTTGCAGATAAACATGGAAGCCGGGAATCGGCTGCGTGGTAGACGCGCGCGGCGACTCTGGCAGTACCACCCGAGGGAGTTCCGAAGAGCTCGTGCTGGCCACGGCCACAGTGGCGCTGATGAGGCCGTGATGGCCAGGGTTTAACCCTAGGTAGAGCAGGGCATCCCTCGTTGTCGCGGCGACTCGGCCACTAGTTTCCTCCCGCCGTGCGACGGTGGAGAGGCCAGCGGCGGCCACGGTTTCGAGCTTGAGGTCTTGCTCGTGCCTCCGGCCCTTCCACTTGGCCGACTGCACGGCTCGCTGCTCGAGCATCAACTGCTTCTTCTTGGGCAGCGCCGCAGTCGGCGCGCGGGGGCTAGCCTTTGGCGGAGGCGAGGGAGGTAAGGCCGGAGGAGGCGAGGCCGGCGGCAGCGTGGGTCGGCTCGTCGTCCATGGCGAGCGGCCGGGAGCGCGAGTGGGCAGGAGCTTTTCGGGAAAGTGGGGAGAAATGGTTGTGGTTGTGCCATCGACTGGCGGGCCAGGGGGTGAGTAGGCGGGCGTCGCGCGCATCCGTTTCGTGTCCGCACCGACACAAATGTGGCACAAATTTCGGCCAGGAATGGGTCGGCAGGCGGACGAAAAGTGGACACGCGTCTGTCTGGGTCGGCGCGTTGGGACGGCATTTGTGTCCGTTTTGACCCAAACGGACACGTGCGGACAAAATGGGTCAGCACGTTGGAGTTACTCTTACAACTTACACAAGATGGTCAGTTTGATGCACAAACTTGTAAAATACGTGATTCTGGTCATCGAACTTGTGCGGGAATGCAAATATGGCCATATATCATCTACGCAGGCGTGTTCGGTGCTTGGCTGCCCACTGTCAGCACTGTCAGCGGCAGATGACGCTCGGCAAGTTCTAAGACTCCCACTGTCTAGGAAGGTTCGCTCATTTTTTTCTTCTCGTTGTTCTCTACCATTTTTTCCGTGTTCTATTTACCTATTCGTTTTTATATATTTTTTAAATTAAAAAACATAATTTAAAATTTCGAACCTTTATAAATAAAATGTTTGTTCAAATTTGTGAACATTTTTTACAATACATGATGATTTTGCATGTTCATGATCTTTTTTTATATTTACAAATATTTTTAAGTCCGTAGGCATTTAAAAAATTCCTCGACCATTATAAAGTTTGTGAACATTTTTTATAATTCATGAATATATTTTTTCATATTCATAAAGACATTTTATATTTATGAACATAGTTTAAATTCAAAATGTTTTTCAAAATTTATGAACATGTTTGTAAATTAGTACACAATTGAAAATTCCCGAATGTTTTTAATTTTTCTAAAAGTATTTCAATGGAATGTAATTTCCAATACTGTCATGCAGTACCATGACCCGAGGAGACCCTTACAAATAGGGACCACTCCGAGAATAAAAGCTTCGGAGCTCTCCTAAGACTCTGTAACTAGGGAGCTTTGTATAATGGAATATCAGTTCGGATACTATGATGCAGGACCCATGATCCGACCAAGCCCTTGTAGCTGGAGTCCACTTCAAGGAAAAAAATGAAGCTTTTGTAGGCCTCTATTCCTAGGGAGCTTAGTAATTTTAAGGAACTCACAACTTGAGAAATGTATCCCCGAAGTGTCATTCCACCACCAGAGCACCTGCACCTCCATGAACAATAAATTTTGAAAAATACAAAAGAAAGTCCAAAGTTTCTGATTTTATAAAACAACATTGCTTAGTTTTCTACCTACCTGTGGCACCCCGACTCAGAGCAACCGGTTTACCTTGCATTGCCAGCCCAGAGATCAAGTCTTCTGGCAACACACAACATCTTGGTACAGAAAACAACCGCTTTATTAATACTAGCGGAACATAGTTCGATGTTACATCAAGTAGCGAGGCCAAGCGGCATACACGGTGCGGCTGAACAATATGTACATTATTTAGTGAACATAAAGGGGCCTCGATCAGGACAACTATGCAGCAGCGGAACGACGACGAAGCGGAACTCCATAGCACAGGGACACCGATGTGGACACAATCTAGACACGGGCAGCACTTCGATCCAGTAAGACTTTCCTGAAATCTGGCATGACACGCCAGGTCAGTACATTGAATGTACTTGCAAGCTCACAACAAGCATAAACATAATGGCAAACAATATCACGATTTTTAATCAAATTAAATGCAATGCAAAGGCACACTACTGATGCAGTGAAAACAACTTGTACACCAAGTCCCTCGGACTTTCTTACCGAACGGGTTACCTGGTAACCAAACGGTGATCTTACCCAGATCACAAACGAAACCAACACCTTGGTTCCCACAATCATCATAATTTCTCATCCATCATCTCTCAACCAGTGCCGAGTATATATAATTAGTGTGCATGATTACTTATAAACGGTGATCCATGGTGTGACCTACTCACGAGTTATGTCCGTAACCGAGGACGCGGCTATCGATAGATTAAATAACACTCTGAGAGGTTAGCACACTGTACCCACATCACGGAATCCATGGCCTCGCACTCCCATTCGGGTGGACCAACGGCATTCTGACAGAACCCTCCCATTGCCATGATACTCTCCCGGTCACTCCGACCAACTCCCCACTGGGCTAAGTCATGGGTGGCCCCGTGCCTACCAAAGGCATCAACGGCCACCGTTGTGGCAAAACATAAATAGTCCCAGACGGGGACAAGGTACCATAACAACAAACGGGCACACAAGGTTATGTCTGCTTATCGGGCCAGGGTACCGCACGTCCATAACCTTCCCTCGTTGGAGGTACCCACCAGAGGCATGACAACGGACCGAATAAAGGCCTTCCCATAAAGGCAAATGTGGTTGCACTGGGAAAAACTCGATTCAGTGGCACCATTACTCGATCAACGTTATGTTCAAGTTGAATTAACATCAGGTTTAACTTGAAATAAAAGTAGTTGGTGTCATGATATGCCATGAATATGCAACCATCCAACATGCATCGCATAACACTAGGAGTAAACGGATCAACACCATCAAATCTTCTACCGGCACTAGTCCTCATCAAACCATACTGATTCTACTTCACTGGTTCTTAATACTCATCATTTTTAATCATCATACTATATTATTAAAATCCACTTCTTGCATATGAAAAATAATACCGATGCTAGTCATATCATAACCATGTCATAATCACACAATCAAAAATTACTTCTACTAACTCATACTAGCTTAGATATTCTCACACTACTGTAAACTAAGCATTTCAATCATAACAAAGTAACTAGCATAAGCAATATTCATTTAAATAATTAAATGCATGTAATAACTCATTTTCAAGTTGGAAAGATCATAAATATTTAAATGACATCATGCAAATGTTGTTGTGGCTTGCCTTAGTGCAGAGGAGGTTCACACTCCCACTACTAGGGAAAACCTTATACACAGAATCTTAGCAGCAGCGCGGCACAAAAAGAGGCGCTACTGCTAATTAGTAGCTGCGCGGTTAGGGAAAGCGCGCTACTGATGTAAACTTAGCAGTAGTGCGTGATGTCTAAACCACGCTGCTACAAAAATCCACCGACAGTACACAACGACCTAAGTTTACTAGCAGCGCGGCGTCAAGAAGCGCGCTATTGCTAATGCCATAGTAGTAGCACGCTTTTTAGTCACGTCGCTGCTGCTAATTTTGAAATTGTCCACACGGTTGGCCCGTTTAGCAGTAGCGCATGATAGGAAAGCGCGCTGCTGCTACGCTCTTAGCAGTAGCGCGTTTTTGTTCCCGCGCTACTGCTAACATGCAGGACCCACCACCTTTTTCCACCTCCCCCTCCCCATCTCCCTCTCCTCCCTTTCCCCTACCTCCCACATCCTCCCTCTCTCACTCTTCTTCTTCCTCAATACTTCTCCCCCCATTACTCTCCCTCTTCTACCTACCTTTCTCTCTCTTCATTACTCCTAGCTAACTATACCACCTCCATTAATGCATCTCCTTTCTTTTTTTCCTTCCCCCTTCACTAGTTGAAGTTGTCTCCTCCCAAATTAGCTAGCTAGGTAGATGTAGCATTTAGTTAGGTGACCTATTTGCCCCCTAACTAGATCTTTCTTTGTCATGAAGAGCTTTGTGCACTTTTGATCTCCCTACATCATCATCCACACACCATGTGCTCGATCTCGAGATAGAGGTGATTAAAATTTCATGCTTTTGCAAAATGGAAATATGTGTATGTGTGTGTGTGATATGATAATTGGGAAATATGATGGAAATTGCGTGTGTGGCATGAGTTGACGCCAAATTGTGCTTTTGAGTTGCCTATGTTTTGCCGAAATGTCGATTTATTTCCGTTTCGGCGAATTCCGGGCAAACTCTAGACCTATATATGTCCTATTTTTAGGGAAGGTCATGCCGAGTGTTTGTATGACTTTGATGCATGCACGCATTTTTATAATCAATTTGTTTATTACTACCGTGCAGGTGTTCATGATGGTCAGTGGAACGATGGTGGACAGGTGGTTGCGGCCGGCGGTGCAGGACATGAAAGAAAATAACCTGACAGAGGTTTTATGTCCGTGTCGAAGATGCAAAGGAATAGTTTGGCTCGACCCCTATGACAAAGGTCGTGTCGAAGCGCACCTGCTCATGACTGGTTTCATGGATGGCTATACTCGATGGATAATTGAAGATGAGGATGATGATGTTGAGGACGCCGACGAGGCAGCCAATGACGACACTGGGCAAGACGAAGAGATGATCGATAATGGCGGTGGGGAAGAGGTCGGACATGGCGGCAGAGAAGGGGCCGGACATGGAGGAGGAGAAGGGGCTGGACATGTCAGCGGAGAGAACGTGGACTCCATGCAGCAGAGTTCGTCGGTACTAAGTTCAATCGTGCGGGACCCTCATGTTCAAGCACTGCTTCGCAAGGAGACGAGTACTGAGAGAGATGCTTCTAGAGAGGAGGCTAAGCTGGAGCAACTGGTGGTAGACTCGAACACTCCATTGTATGATGGTTGCAATCCTGAGGTGACCCGCTTGAGTTTCAGGCTCCAACTCCTGAAGACGAAGGCTAAAAACAAATGACCGACACTAGCCTCGATGAGCATCTGAAGTACCTAAAGGATGTTCTTCCCGCGGGGAATCTATGTCCTACTAGTGTTGATGAGGCCAAGAAGATCGTGTGCCCTCTTGATCTGCTGCATGTTAGATACCATGCATGCATCAACGATTGCATAATTTATCGGAAGGAGCACGCGGAAAAAACAAGCTATCCGGTGTGCAATGCTTCTCGATACAAGAAGACCGGGAAGAAATGTCCCCAGAAAGTTGTATGGTACTTACCGATCACTCCCCGTCTCCAGCGGTATTTCGTAGATCCCAAGGAAGCAAAGCTAATGCGCTAGCACGCGGAGAGGAAGAAGCCCGACGATGGAGATGATCCGAAGCTGAGACACGTCAAGGATGGAAGCCATTGGAGAGTGTTGAACAACTTCTATCGGTATTTTGAATGTGATGCAAGGAACATCGTGCTCGGCGCGTGTACCGATGGCATGAATCCGTTTGGCAACCAGAACACCAACCATAGCACATGGCCCGTGTTTGTATGGATGTACAACCTCCCCCCTGGTTGTGCATGAAGTCGAAGTACATTCACATGAGCATGCTTATTCAAGGGCCAAAACAACCAGGAAATAATATTAATTTTTATCTGGGGCTACTTCAAGAGGAGTTAGACACTTTATGGAAAACACCGGCCAAGACATGGGACGCCAGCAAAGGCGAGTATTTCTACATGAGAGCCGCGCTGATCACGACGGTGCACGACTATCTCGGTTACGGATATATCGCAGGCCAGGTGTGCCATGGATATTGCGGATGCACGCGGTGCATGGATGATACGATGTCTCAGCAGCTAACGTCAAGGAAAGATGGCGGGTCTGGGAAAATCGTGTACATGGGGCATCGAAGATGGCTCGAACAGGACGACCCATGGAAAAACCGTGGAGATCTATTCAATGGTCATGCTGAGCATCGAGGACCTCCACGTAAGAGGAGCGGTGCCGAAATCGATGAGCTGTTGAAAAACTGGAAGGAGTGCCCCACGCCGAGAAATACGATAAAAAGGCGCCGGAGCCGCTGCTGAAGGTATGGAAGACGAGGTCTGTGTTCTGGGACTTGGAGTACTGGCACAAACTCGATACACCTCATTGCCTTGATCAAATGCACATCTGTAAGAATGTCCTTGAGAGCTTGCTCGCGACACTGATGGACATGCCGGATAAGACCAAGGATGGGCCGAAGGCAAGAAAAGACTTGCAAGATTTGAAAATTAGGGAAGATCTGCACATGCCGCCCCGTAAACAGTCAGACGAGACAGAGAGGGAGACAGAGGCGCGGGAGAAGAAGGGCAAGAAAATAAAGAAAGAGGATTATTGCCCCCCTTCTTGCTTCACCTTAAGTCAGGCTGAGATCAATCAATTCTTTAAGTGCCTTACCGAAGTCAAAGTTAGTTCCGGTTACTGTGGCAAGATAAGCAGATATCTAGACACGGACAAGAAAAGGTTCAGCGGGATGAAGTCACATGACTGTCATGTGATGATGACGCAGATACTACCTGTTGCCCTTAGAGGGATAATGGACAAGCACGTCTGTGACACGCTTATTTGTCTCTGCAACTTTTTCGACGTCATCTCTCGAAAGTCGATCAGTCTGAAGCAGCTCCGAAGGCTACAGGAAGAGATCGTTGTGATACTGAATGAGCTTGAGATGTACTTCCCGCCCGCGTTCTTTGACGTGATGGTGCATCTGTGTGTCCATATTGTGGACGACATAATAGACTTGGGGCCGTCATTTCTGCACAACATGATGTCGTTTGAGAGGATGAATGGGATCATCAAAGGATTCGTTCGTAACATGTCCCGTCCGGATGGAAGCATCGTCCAGGGCTATCTGACACAAGAGTGCATCTCTTTCTGCGAGAATTTTCTATATGGCGCAGACCAGCCGCCTGATGTTAGTGTTGGTTTGCCCGTTAACAAGCACGATGGGAGGCTCGAAGGAGAAGGTCACTCCAACGGTCGCAGGGAACTGCACGTGGCATACTCAGATCGACGCAGCGACTTTGACATAGCAAACTTGGTAGTGCTACAACACCTAGACGAGGTAGATCCTTTCGTGGCACTGCACAAAGAAATTATCGCAAAGAAGTATCGTGACCGGGGGATGCAGGACGGACGCCGAAGTTACTAGAGAGCACAACTCCACTTTCCTGCATTGGTTCAAAGAGCATATTATTGCTAATCCCCCGGAGGAGGGCTCTAAGGACGGATTGCTCATATACGCCTTAGCACATGGCCCCTCGCCCAACCTCCTAACCTATCAGGCATACGATATCAACAGATACACGTTCTACACGGAGGCCAAAGATATGGACAGTGATGATCAGAACTCAGGGGTGACGATGTAATGCATGACCGGCAGCGACAACGGCGCAACTGAAAGATTTTACGGAAGGATCGAGGAGATCTGGGAGCTTGACTACTCTGGACTTCACAACACGACGATGTTCCGTGTCAGATGGGCTAAGAATGTCGAAAGAGAAAACCGGCATTTCACTACCATGACTATACCCAACGCCAAGAGCGCTACCGTGAACGCTATCACAAAAAATGAGCCATGGGTACACGCTAAGCACGTGACACAATGCTTCTTCATAACCAACCCGCACAATCCCAGCCGTGTTGTCGTGAGGAGAGGCAAAAGGAACATCATTGGAATGGATGGAGTCGCCAACAAGGAAGACTATGATTAGTACGGCAACCCAATGAGGGAAGATGACGATGATGATGAAGTATACGTCAAAAGAAGAATCAATACTACATTACCTAAGAAAAATCATACTCCATGGAAAAGGCAAAGTCACAATGAGGGGCTCAATTATTCTTCAACGAACAAGAAAGGAAAGAAGCTGACTCAAAAACGAAAATGTCAACGCTGAGGAACCGTATGTTATCGGTCAAATGATGTTATATATATATATGTGTGTGTGTGTGTGTGTGTGTGTGTGTTCCTATTTTGTATACACACTTACCCATTATTATGCATGGGTCCAATGATGTAATATATAACCGTCAAATGATGCAATATATATCGCCTTCCCTTCGTTCACTGCTCTCGGAAAAAAAAGTGAGAGAAAATAAAGGAAAAGAAAAAGGAAAACTGTTGGTTATAGCAGTAGCGCTTTACTGAGAAAGAGCTACAGCTAGTCAAGTTAGCAGTAGCGCTTTCTGCACAAAACCGCTATAGCTACCTGTAATAGGAGTAGTGCTTTTTCTCTAAATGCGCTACTGCTACGTTCACTTAACCCAAAATCATCACTCTCTCTTCTTCATCCCGCCTCTTTTCCCCCAAATCCCGTCGGGGCCCTGCCCTCGCCGCGCCCCTGCGCTCGCCCCCGCCCTCGCCGCGCCCCTGCGCTCGCCCCCGGCCCCGTCCCCGACCCTGACCCCGGCCCCGACCCCGACCCCGGCCTCGGCTCTGACCCCGGCGCTCGCCGCCGACCCCGACGCGCCACGCCTCCCTCCTCTGCTTCCTCCCCTCCAACCTCGGCCGTCGTCGGGCCTGCCTCCTCGCCCCTGCACCCTCTGTAAACCCCCCCAGCGCTCCTCCTCTCTCTGCTAGCTAGGGTTCTTCGGTTAATTTACTTAGGTTTTAGTTAGGGCAGTAGGTTAATTAGGTTATCTATTTAGTTATGAATTTAGCTAGTTTTTTATGAACCATACGTTTTAAAATAGGACAGAAATTTAGGTAGCATTTAAGAAATTGTCCAAATCAACATCCCTTGTTAAAGCAAATTTAGGTAGGCTGAATTTATATGCAAATTTGAACTGGACATGTGATATGTGGACATGTGATGTTTTGGACATGTCATGTTTGGAATTTGGACATGTGATGTTTTGAACATGTCATATTTGGAAAATGATGATTATGTGCAGGGTAAATGATCCGAGTGGCCTATGTTACGCTGGAATGTTGATTCATTTCCGTTCCGGTGAATTTTCAGGCGCTCGATATGTCCATTTTTTAGCAAAGGTCATGCCGAAATTTTCCGTGAATTTTGGCATGATGTGTGCTAGATAGTAGGCATATCGAGTGCTAGGAGTTGCTGGGAAACGACATTCCGGCAAACATAGATTTCTTTTTTATGTCATTTCTCATTTTTTTCCATACTTTTAGAATTAAACAAGGAGACTTAATCATAGGAAACATGTCGAACAACGAAGAAACTGGGCCTTCTGACCAAGATGCAGACGAGATGGATTATGAGGGTGAACAAGAGTACCTCGACTATTTGACTGCTAAGCAAGGTTTGCAGGTCGGCCTCGATGATGGTACTGACGCCGACATCGACACCGACGGCGCCGGCACCGATGGCGGCGCCGAGACCGATGGCGGCGCCGAGACCGGCGGGGGAGGTACCGGCAGGGAAGATACCGGCGGGGATGGTACCGGCGCCGATGCCGCTACCGAAAAGAAGAAGCAGAAGAAGCAGAGGATACGAAAACCTAACAAACTAGGGATTGCACGACTAGTGATCACAAAGATGGCACCTGGCAAGTTTGAGCTATTAGAGTCGGAAGAACCTCGCAAGTGCTATGGGAACCAAGTAGGATGCATCCTATGAGAATGCGCGAGCATCAACGACGAGGACTTAAGGAGTAAAGAACATTTGACGCAGTTGCTCCTGACGAAGTTGCACAAGAGATTCAAGTTCCCCGACCGGGATGATAACATAGAAGAACCGTGGGATGATCCGAAGATGAAAAAGATTAACAATCACGCCATGGGCATGTTCAGCAATGATTTGGCCTCCTGGAAAGGGAGGGTGAAACGAGCTATTCAGGCTGAGGAACCCCTGTCCAAGATTCTGGAGGAAAAACCTACACTTACGGTAGAGGAGTTCGAAAAGTTCAAGGACACTTGCGCTACCGAGGCATCCAAGGCTAAGGCTGCGAAATTCAAGAGCCTTCAGCAAAGGAACATGGGGAAGCATTGCCTCGGAAGCCGTGGCTACCTTGGTAAAACGCCCATATGGGATAAGGAGGACGCGGAACGTGAAGCCGCGGGTCTCCCAGACCCCTTCGCGAAGTTCACCAACCCCTTGGAGCGTGACTTCATCAGGGCCCGCTACAAGTGGGACAAGGAAAAGAAGGTTTTTTACACGGACAAGATCACGAGGAAATTGATTAGACTACTGGTAATTATTCTTTTACCACCTTACATTTAGCTCCATATCTAGTCAACTACACATTCCTAAACGGTTCACGCTCCTTCTGCAGGAGAAGTAACACTAGCTTGCAGCCAAAATCCCTACTTCTCCGATGAGGCCCAAGTGGGACACCCCTCTCAACCGGGCCTTGAACGAACTTAAGGGACTCCCTTTGGGCCAGCGGCCGCAATATGGTCGTGTGCACGGCGCTGGAGACGGCGCCATGTGGAAGGTGTTTTACAACGAGGGCCCGGAGGCCAAGAAGCAGAAAAAGAAGTTTAGTCAGGCAGACATCGACGCGAAGGTGAAGCTTGCGGTCGAGAAAAAAGCAGCTGAGGACGCGAAAAAACAGCCGAGGAGAAAAATGAGTTGCTACTGCAAGCAGTCAATGCAGCTGTAACTGCCTGTAGAAATGATTTTGCTACTAACTTGGTTCTAGCTATCATCAACTGGACGAAGGAAAATCCAGACAAGACGGTACATGATTTCCCGTTGCCCAATTTCGTCGGGAGCAACTCCATGAACAACAACACCACCGCACCATCACTTGCTTACGCAACCGGGCCTCCTCTCGCAGCCGCTCCCGCTCTAGCAGCCCGTCCTCAGTCTCTGGCGCGTTAGGTGGGCCTTCGTCTTTGGTTGAGCTCGACGCCGTCACGGTAATTACATGTCGCACCAACATATATATATATAGAGAGAATATTCCATTTTCGTTGCCTTTCGGATGTTTTACGCCACAGACATATGTGTTTGCAGGCCAAAGAAAGCCCGTGCACCATACTCTACTTGATCAAAGGCCAGAAGGTGGACGTGGGAAAGGGGATGATAATGAACCCCTTGCAACCCACGTTCCACAACCAGCCGATCCCCGCTGGGCACTTCAGGGTTAGCTTGTCTAGTGTGAAATCGGGGCACGAGTATTTGCCTCCTCCAGTACATCCTATGGGAGAGGACGACGACACCCCGCCGCGGATTGGAAACTGCAAGGGTTGGGTGCTGCTATGGCCGAAGAATCTTATCCGTCTAGAGCCGACCGAGAGCACACCAATAACCACACATCAACAACCATGTGCAGAGACCACCACCCCGCCTACGCAATTACCAGCTCCTGTAGTGTCAGGTGAGAGCGGCGGACGACGTGATGAAGGGGGTGCAATAGTACTGGCTGATGTAATCGGTCCTGTAGAACATATAATGGATGATGAGACGGAGGTCGACCCAATGGGTTTCCTAAATACAAACGCGTATGACTGTGACATAGATATGATGAGTCAACCATATGATGAATTGGGCTATCAGCATGCTGCCCGGGCAGGAAGGTCGTAGCAGGGATTGCAAAAAAGTCTCTCTTCATGAAATCCTCACAGGACACGCCTGAAAATGCCGCCTCAACACAGGCTCAACTAGCCGAGGGTCGTACAGTGCTTAGCCCGGGAACACTGGGGCAGGGGTTAAGGAAGGGTCTGGAAGGTGTGCCCAGGAAAAAGGAGAGGAAGAGATCGGGGAAGATAGCTGCCTCCAAACAAGCCAGAGCACATAGCAGCCAGATGATGGATTCTGAAGAGCGTGTACCCGTGAAAGGTGCTGCCATGTCCCATCTCACGGGTGAGTCGATGCTACCGTCGAAACCGCTTGAGGCAATATCAGGGGATCTCAGGAGACTGCGCGACCATGTGCTGTCGATTGAGAAAAGCCTACTAGCCTCGAAGGATCCAGGATATCCGACATACGCGGCTCGTGTGCCTGAGGGGAAGTGCTACGTCGACACACGGCCCGCGGAGGTGTTCTTCCTGCGGTTTGACCATATCTTTGAGATGTTTCTGACAAGGCGGCTCGATTTTACAATCGTCCACCTTTTTGCGCTACATATGGGCTCCGTCATGAAGAGAGAAGAAGTCTCGCAAATCTGTGTGGCGGATCCGTACTACATGCACGAGTCTTTCTTGAGTCTCGGCGACTTTGAGCGTGAAACTGCTAGGGACTACCTCCAAAACTTCATGGTACAGAATAAGGACCAGGAAATTGTCCTCCTGCCTTATCATCCAAAGTAAGTCAGTTCCGGACAACCCTTTCGTACATTTCAATCATTCCTTCTCGCTCATATGAAGAATAATTTGAGGTATCTTTTCCCCGCAGCAACGGGCGCGCCGTCCTTATCGTTCTTTACCCGCGAGTCTCCCACGCCGTGTATTTCGACCCTTCCAGAGACTACGAGAAGAAGGACTACACCCACATAATGAATATTCTGGATGATGCTCTCCAAGGCTTCAGCATTAGAGGTGGCCACATGCAGATCAGGAAACAAAGGAACAAGAAGATGGGTTTCGCGCATAAAACTAACTTCTGCTGCATCCATGTCCCAAAACCAAGCAAGAAGGATGGATTCTACATCCTCCATCTCATGATTGAGTTCAACACGGATCACCAAAAGCTTCGCATGACAAGCAGAAATGATGAACATATCCACAAGTGGCTAGACTCTCATGGAGAAGCGGATTATAAACTTAGAGATGACTTCTTTCGCATCCAAAGGGACATTGCGACGATCATCATGAAAGAAGTCGTCGATGAGAAGGGGATGTTCCACCACGGCCCTATATCGCGAGCTGACGTCCGAACTCGCATAGGCATGCAACGTCAAGACCTCACGCCGTTCAAGAAGCTAGGGTCCATCCTCGATGATATGGAAGGATGGAACTTCTAGTGATTTACGATGCCGATGATGATGATATGTGTCGGTTGAACTTGTATACTTTCTGTAGCGATGAAACTTTGTGATGTCCACGGTCCCTGCCGAACTTGCGTAACGCTACTTTGTTTGTTTGGGTACGATGACCTGCGTACCTCTAGTTAATTAGTTTGCGTAGTGTATGTTGCATCTAGTTGCTAATTAACCCTTTCTTTTTCGTGTTGCTCTAATATATTTTGTTGCATATGATTGTACATCCTCTTGATGAACATGCATCTCTAACAGGTACCTAGTTTCTTGATGGCGAGATGGCGGTGCTATGTCGTGTACAAAGGGAAGGTTCCGGGGGTGTACAACGAGTGGCCTGAGTGTCAGGCGCAAGTGAATGGGGTCTCGGGCGCCAGCCATAAAGGCTTCAAAAGCAGACAAGAAGGAGAAGCTAGTTACTTGAGGTTCACGCTAGCGCGAGAGAGGACTCGTAACCGCCGCCTCATGTACTGCATAGTTCCGCTCTCACTCATAGTGATAGCTCTTCTCGCATATACCATTGTTTAGATGGATGACGTTGTAGTTGCAAGTATCCGAGACTTGCATGTATCGCTATATTCAAGATGATGACGAGATACCACTTTGTATTGGATGATGATTATGATGAGACTATTTGTATGTATATGCTATGATTACATTTGTGGTCTCGCAGCCATTGGTATGTGTATCATGATGACATTTGTATCTGCTAAAGATTCTTGTGTAAAGCCTGTTCAAATACAAAACAAATATGTAGAAAAAAACAAAAACTACTAAAATTAGCAGTAGCGAGTGGAGAAAAGTTAGCAGCAGCGCCACGATAGCAGTAGCGCGTCCAGGCAACGCGCGCTAGAGCTATTAGCAGTAGCGAGCTTCCACGAAGCGCGCTGCTGCTACACTTGTATAGCAGTAGTGCCGGTGAGCACGCGCTACTGCTACGTGTTAGCTGTAGCGCCTTATTAGTAGCGCCGGTCCCCGCGCTACTGATACACCTAAAACCCACGCTGCTGCTAGCCTTTTCCCTAGTAGTGTCCTCCTGGTTATCCTCAAGACAAGCTTCTCCCTCTGAATATATTTAAAAACAGAGAAAGAAAATATCAAGAATCATTCTGAAAATCACCAGAAATTCTAGACAGCAGAGAAAAATCTCCATTTTGATGTGCTGCTAGAACTTTTCAAAATAAACACAATGCAAAAAGAGTCAATTCATTTGGACTTATGGTTTAAAAGTTATGGCTGGTCAAAGTTTCTGCTCAAAATTTGAATTAAATTTAAATAAAAAGAAAATCCGGGGGGTGACATCGAAGGCGTATTTCAGCGGGGCGCCTTCACTTACACCGCTTCGGGCGCGGCCGTGAGGCTGACAGTGGGCCCCACTGTCAGGTGTGGAGAGAGAGAAAGGGAAACAAAGAGGTCGCGGTGCTTCGCCGGAGCTCACGCCGGCGAGGAGGGCTTTACGACCAATCTGAGAGGGATATAAAGCTAGAGGGGGTCACGGTGCACCTGCCTGTACCCGTGGCACATCGAAAGGTGGCCGGAGTAGCTCGGAATCTTCCTCCCAAGCGGCGGTTGCGGTCGGGTCTCGCCGGAGTTGAAGAAGACGGCGTAGGGAGGCGGTTCCAGGGGCTCCAACCGGGTCAGCAGGCACCAGTGAAACACCAGGGAGTCGCTGGAGAAGTGGCACGAGCTCGAGAGGGGCTGGATGGGTGGGGGCAAACAGAGGGGATCGCCGGCGAGCTCGAGCTCAAGGACGGCGGCCCGAGGCCTGCCCGGCCGGGCCACGGCAAACTACGGCGTTGTGGTGGATGTGTGAGTTCTCCGGAAGCGGCGCCCGGCGACGAGCGGCGTCAGTGAGAGGGGGAGAAGACGTCGTGGATCACACGGCCACTGTGGGCGAGTAGAGACGAGCACAAGGCTCGGGCGATGAGCACAGTGGGCACGGGCGCACTGTTTGCTTGGCCGCGTTATGCCCGTGCTCGCTGTGGCGAGCTCCAGCATCGGCGAGTGCCAGGGGGAGTTAAGGGCGTCGGGACGGCGATTGTGGCGAGGTTTGGCAAGGCGCGGCGAGGTGGGAAGCGAGCACGCGCGAAACAGAGCCGTCGACGGCGTCCAGAGCTTGTCGACACGCAGGCTGCCACGGTGCACATGCGTGGTCACCGCATGAACTTTGGCATCGTGGCACGCCGTGCCATAAATTCATGTCTGGCGTGTATTCCTTGATGGTTTGGGTTGAGCCAAGGCTTTGAGTTGATCACAAGTGAGCTGTGCGAGTGGGTTTCTTCCTAGCAAGTTTCTGGACAAAAACTTGTGAGGTTAACTGAGAGAGATCCAGAAAGAGTTTAGGGCTGATCTTTTGTGGTTAGTAGTTTCTTAGGAGGGTAATGAAGCCCTAAAAATTTCAGCTTCATTGGATCAAGGAAAAATGCACTTCCTGTAGAAACTGCATTTTCTGACCAGGACAGAAATGATTTTCTGTAGCAAAAATATTCCAAAAACATATGCAATATTTTTGCTCAGGGAGGTGTGCCAGGGTTCAAAGAATATTTGAGAATTTTCTCAGATTTTTGTGGCCAATAAAAATGAGGGTTGCTTTGGAGCATATGTTTCTGAATTGAATTTCAAAGAGGGAAATGAATATTTTTCTTTTATGAAAAATATTCCTTGGGTCATTTTGAGATTTTTCAGAGAAGGAATGATGAGTTGGAGAGGGATGCGTCACTTGGATGGAAATCAAGGTCATGCCCAAGTGTTTAAGTCCAAGTGAGTTGATTCAAAAACTCAAATTCAAATCAAACGGCAAGAAAATCTAGAAAATAAAAGAGGGCAAAAACCAGGCTGTCACACCTCCCCCACTTAGGATGAATCTCGTCCTCGAGATTCAGTTGCTCTGGAAAAATATTTTGGATAGGCTACCTTTAAAAATTCCTCTCTTTCCCAAGTTGCTTCTTCCTCGGTGTGGTGCTCCCACTGAACCTTCTAAACTTTATCGCTTTACTGCGAGTGACTCTTTCCATTTCATCCAAGATTCGGAACGGTTTCTCCTCATAGGTTAAATCTTTAGCAAGCTCTATCTCTTCCATATCAGTCATTTTCTCCGATGGCGAGATACACCTTCTTAGCTGTGAGACATGGGACACATTGTGCACTTCTAACAATTCCGGGGGCAATTCCAACTGATAAACAACAGTGCCTACTCTGGACATAACTGGGAACGGACCAATATATCTGGGTGCCAATTTTCCGTGAGTCTGAAATCTCTTGACTCCTTTCATGGGTGTGACTCGGAGGTATACATGTTCTCCAGGTTCAAAACTGATCTGACGGTGCTTTGCATCATAATAACTCTTCTGCCGGGACTTAGCCAATTGCAGTCTATCTCGGATCTCCTTGACTTGCTTTTCAGCTTCCATCATTAAATCAGTTCCAAAAATGCGGCTATCTCCGGTTTGAGACCAGTTTAGTGGAGTGCGGCACTTATGGCCATACAGAGCTTCATAGGGTGACATCTTCAGGCTGGTCTGGAAACTGTTGTTGTAAGAGAACTCGGCATATGGCAGACAATCTTCCCGTTTGGGTCCTTGGGCCAGAGCACATGTTCGAAGCATATCTTCAAGTATTTGATTTACTCGCTCAGTCTGCCCGTCTGTCTGAGGATGATAGGCTATGCTGTATTTTAGAGCGATCCCCAAAGCTAGGTGGAGACGTGACCGGAAAGCGGAGGTAAAGAGTGACCCTCTGTCGGAAGTGATAGTTCTTGGCACTCCATGCAAACTGACTATTCTGGGCACATACAATTGTGCGAGCTGATCGGCTCGGTACGTGGTTTGGATGTGAATGAAGTGAGCTACATTGGTCAGTGTGTCCACCACGACCCATACTGCATCATTCCCTCGGTGAGTCTTTGGGAGCCCTGTGATGAAATCCATGCAGACATCATCCCACTTCCATTGCGGAACGGGTAGAGGTTGATGAAGTCCGGCGGGTTTCTGGTGTTCCGCCTTCACTTTGTTGCAAACATCGCAACAAGCAACAAAATATGTGATATCCTTCTTCATTCCATCCCACCAAAATATCTGCCGAAGGTCTTTGTACATTTTGGTACCTCCGGGGTGAATTGAATACGAAGATTCATGCGCTTCTGCCAAGATCTTCTTTCTTAGGTCTACTTGCTCAGGTACGCAAACCCGTCCGAGGAACCTTAGCGTACTGTGCTGATCGTCCTTAGAGAAATCCTGGGTCTTGCCTTCTAGCATACGCTTGACATGGTGTTGTAGAACTGGATCATCTGACTGGGCCCTGCGGGTCTCATCCTCGAGGGTAGGGGTAATTTCCAACCGGCATCAACAATAACCAAATTGAGCTGAGCGATCTCTTCCTGAAGTTCAGGACGCAAGGACTCCATTATGGCATTCAGACTGGCAGGCTTGCGACTGAGGGCATGGGTGACCACGTTGCCCTTACCCGGATGATAATTAATTCCAAGGTCATAATCCTTGACTAATTCGAGCCATCTTCGCTGTCGGAGGTTTAAGTCCGGTTGAGTGAATATATACTTGAGACTTTTGTGGTCGGTAAATATCTGACACCTTTTTCCAATGAGATAGTGTCTCCAAATTTTTAAAGCGTGCACAACTGCGGCCAACTCCAAATCATGTGTAGGATAGTTCCCTTCGTGGGGTCGTAGCTGGCGGGATGCGTATGCTACAACCTTGCCATCTTGCATAAGTACACACCCAATACCTCTCCTGGAGGCGTCACAGTACACATCAAAGCTGCGGTAGATGTCTGGAAGGGTCAAAACATGTGTTGTTGTCAGTCTGGTCTTTAGCTCATTGAAACTTTTCTCGCAGTCCTCAGTCCATTCAAATTTCTTATCTTTCTTGAGGAGCTCTGACATGGGCTTGGCAATCTTAGATAAACCCTTAATGAAAGGGCGGTAGTATCTGGCTAATCCAAGGAAACTCCGGATCTCGGATACTTAGTGGGTGCCGTCCAATCAAGCACGTCCTTCACCTTACTTGGATCCACGGCTATCCCTTCTGCTGAAAGAACATGCCCTAAAAATCCAACTTGTTTGAGCCAAAACTCGCATTTACTGAATTTTGCGTATAGCTGATGGTCAGGGAGTCTTTGTAAGACAGCTCTAAGGTGTCCTTTGTGCTCTTCTTCACCTTTTGAGTATATTAGGATGTCATCGATGAAGACCACCGAAACTTTATCCAGGAAATCCATGAATACTTTGTTCATCGTATGCATGAAGAAAGCAGGGGCATTGGTGAGGCCGAAAGACATAACTGTACATTCATAAAGACCGTATCGGGTAGTGAACGCGGTCTTAGGAATATCTTCCTTTTTGATCTTGAGCTGGTGGTATCTAGTCCTCAAATCTATCTTCGAGAATACTTTCGCACCACTGAATTGACCAAACAGATCATCAATCCTCGATAGTGGATATTTGTTCTTGATAGTGACATCATTCAGCTGACGGTAATCCACACACATCCGGAGACTGCCGCTTTCTTGTCCACAAATATTGCGGGTGATCCCCATGGTGAAGAGCTTGGACAGATATAACCTTTCCGGAGCATCTCATCAAGTTGTTTCTTTAATTCCACTAATTCTGACGAAGGCATCCGATAATACTTCTTGTATAAGGGTGCGGTCCCGGACACAAGATCAATTGCAAACTCAACCTCCCGATCTCGCGGCATTCCTGGTAATTCCTTAGGGAATACATCTGGAAACTCACTGACCACAAGAATTAATTCCAATTCTTCAGCTACAGCGGTGAAGACCATTTCTTTCTTGGGTATGCTTCTGCGGGCATAGAAGTTTGTGGTTCGACCTTCCTGACTTGTCAAAGTGACTTCTCTGGTTGCACAGTTGATGCATACTTGATATTGGGTCAACCAGTTCATCCCCAAAATAATGTCCAACTTGGCAGACTCGATGACTATCAAGGAAGTTGGGAAGCGGACTACCTTGATATCAATTTCCAAATTACGGCACACCAGATTGCTTCTGAGCACGGATCCCGGGGATTGTACCATCATACTTTTTCCCAAAATCGAACAAGGAAATTTGTTTTGGGCAACAAAACTCCGCGAAATAAAAGAGTGGGAAGCCCCAGAGTCAAATAAAATTATTGCAGGTATGCTATTAACAGGAAACATACCAATGACGACTTCTGGGTCCTCTTGGGCTTCGTTTGCGGAGAGGTGGTGAGCCTGCCCTTGGATGGTCCACTGGACAGGGTATGGCCCCATGTGGTTGACTTGTGGCCTGAATGGAGCGTTTGGCTTGCCGTTCTTGGGACACTGTCTGGCATAATGTCCGGTTTGTCCACAATTGAAGCACGAATTGTTGCGCTGACATTCTTCGCGCACCGGGCTGGTCACGACATTCTTGACCTGAGTAGTGGTCTTGTTAACATTCTGCTGCCAATTGGGTTTGTACTCAACCTGAGTCTGTTGCCAAGTACGAGCCTTCTGCATTGGCTGACCATCCTTCTTAGGTTCAAACTTGCGCTTGTGATCATTTTTAGCGGGCTTATTGTCGTGCACGAGCTTGTGTTCCCTTTCTGCAATGACGGCCTTGTTTACCAGAGTTTGGAAATCCGGGTAATCAAACATACTGAGAGTGCATCTGAGGTGCTGGTTTAGTCCTCCAAGAAAGCTGTCGATCTTTCTTTCTTCCGCGGCCCAATCATAGAGAGAATAATGGGCCAAATGATTGAACTTATGCAGATACTCACTAACAGACAGGTTTCCTTGGGTGAGTGCAAGGAATTCACGCTGCTTGACCTTCATAATACCAGCAGGAATATGATATTTGCGGAAATGGTCCTTGAATTTAGTCCAAGTGATTTCTTCGTCCGCAGGCCACATGGCTTTAGCATTATCCCACCATATAGCGGCAGCTCCTTCAAGGTAATGCGTAGCGAACGGAACCTTGTCATCTTCTTCAGTACGAGCAATCTCAAGTTTTTTCTCAATGGTCCTTAACCAATCATCGGCTTCCAAGGGATCGATAACTTGACTGAAACTGGGAGGCTTGGTTCTCTGAAAATCTGAAAGCTTGGAGTGATGAGCATTCTGATTTCCATTCTGCCCAACCATAGCTTGTACACTTTTCAACAACTCAATCAGATCGTTGTTCCTTATTTGTTCAAACATGCGCATAATTTGTTCAGTGGAGGGCGGATGTGGCGGTGGAGGCGGTGGTGGAAAATACGGCTCGGGGGAATGCCCTGCATGTCGTGTTGAGTGACGAACAGGGGCATCCTCACAAGCATGGCTGCTGCTGCCTCCCCGCGTCATCCTATTGTTTTTTTCAATAGAAAGCAACCGTGATGAGCAACATCCAAAATGGAAAGAAAAGCCAGCGACAAACCCGAGAGAAAGAAAGAAAACAGCGAGAAACAAAGCGAATAATAAGAAGTTCCAACATAATTATACATAGACTCATACATGAAAGATAAACATCATGTCCGGTTCGGCTACTCTCATACATGAAACGAAACATCATGACTCGTACGACTACATCCGTACATCAACATGACAACTGCGGATACTCGGACGCTCTAGTGTTCTGCCGGTCTTACGGGGTCCTCTCCTGAAGCGGACTCAGATCCTGAACTGACGACGTTAACCGAGACCTCCGGGTTAACGGTAACACGACGATGCTGCCTCGAGGGCTCTCCCTCAGGGGCAGGTGCGGGATGAGGCTAGAGCATAGGGGTTGCGGGTGTAGCGAGAAGGGAAGCCCACTCAGCATGGGCATTATGGCGAGTCACTGTCGAGGTGCCCGAGCTACTCGAAGGGGTAACCGGGGGAACAATCGAGCTAGAACCGGGTGCAATATAAGGGGTAAATCCCATGGAAGGGGGAGTGGGATAGGACCTAGCGGCTACTAAAGCAGTGCGAGCACGAGTCATCTCTCGAGCCAGCTCGTGAATCAGAAGATAACTAGCAGTGATGTAGCCGAGAAAGGTGGCTAGTAGCGCTATCGGCCACCGGATCAATGATAGGAAAACGGACATGACCATCGTTGTACAGGAATGGATAGAGTAGAAACTTGGGTGGGTCTGCATCTGGATCTCGTTATAGAGTAGCTCAACGAGGACCTCAAATGCAGCAAACTAGACAGCCTGAGCGGCGGTGGAAGCGAAACCTCTCTTAGAGGTACGAGTGTAAGAGCGTGATGCTGAACTGGCGCGCAGAGTAACCACTGCGTAATACTCGTATACTGAGTCTGCTAGACGCTTCCGGTACACCCGATACACTGGGTCGTCACCGTGAGGGTAGAGTGGGCGCCATACACTCCGAAGAAGGTGCGGCGACGTGTACGGTAGCAGCTCCAACTGGCACGCGTACGGCTCTGGAGCCCTCTACACTCACAACCATTAGTCGGTTAGAAATAATAATAAACCAAGTGCATGCAATGTAGCAATCAGATGCAAACACTACCGGCACTCAATCTATAACCTAACTAATGTTCAACTAATGCGTCGGTGGTCTACTGTGTCCTACAGTCAGCGCGGTTCTGATACCAAGAGTTGTGGCACCCCGGCTCAGAGCAACCGGTTTACCTTGCATTGCCAGCCCAGAGATCAAGTCTTCTGGCAACACACAACATCTTGGTACAAAAAACAAACGCTTTATTGATACTAGCGAAACATAGTTCGATGTTACATCAAGTAGCGAGGCCAAGTGGCACACACGGCGCGGCTGAACAATATGTATATTATTTAGTGAACATAAAGGGGCCTCGATCACGACAACTACGCGGCAGCGGAACGACGACGAAGCAGAACTCCATAGCACAGGGACACCGATGTGGACACGATCTAGACGCAAGCACTTCGATCCAGTAAGACTTTCCTGAAATCTGGCATGACACGCCAGGTCAGTACATTGAATGTACTTGCAAGCTCACAACAAGCATAAACATAATGGCAAACAATATCATGATTTTTAATCAAATTAAATGCAACGCAAAGGCACACTACTGATGCAGTGAAAACAACTTGTGCACCAAGTCCCTTGGACTTTCTTCCCGAATGTGGCACCCCGGCTCAGAGCAACCGGTTTACCTTGCATTGCCAGCCCAGAGATAAAGTCTTCTGTCAATACACAACAACATGGTACAGAAACAACCGCTTTATTGATGCTAGCGGGTTACATAGGTCTGATATTACATCGAGATATGAGGCCAAGCGGCACACAAGGTGCTGCTGGACATTATGTACATTATTTAATGAACATGACAGGGCCTCGATCACATGAACTACGCCGCAGCAGAAGAACGACGAAGTGGCACTCCATAGCACAGGGACACCGACGTGGACATGGCCTAGACAGGAGATGTGCTCCGATGCGAACCGACTTGCCTGAAAGCTGGCATAACATGCCAGGTCAGTACATTGAATGTACTTGCAAGCTCACAACAAACATAAGCACGATGACAGACAATATCATGATATTTAATCAGGTTAATGCAATGCAAAAACTACTACCGATGCAATACAAACGATACGTGCACTGAGTCTAACGGACTCGCTTACCAGACGGTTACCTCGTAACCAAACGGTGACCATACCGGGGTCACACCTGAAACCAATCACTCATGAACATCTCAAGAGTTCATGATTCACCCTGAACCAATGCATCACAACAATCACTTAGTTTGCAAGATTTATTATAAAAGTTGATCCATGGTGTGACTTACGCATGAGTTATGCCCATAACCGAGGACGCGGCTATCGATAGATTAAATACACTCTGCAGAGGTAGCGCAGTTTACCCACACTACGGAACACATGGCCTCGCATTCCCATTCGGGTGGACCAAAGCATTCCAACGAAACCCTCCCTTTGTCATGCAATCTCCCGGGCCACTCCAACCAACTCCCTCTCAGGGCTAGGTCTTGGGTGGCCCCGTGTCTACCAAAGACACCAATGGCCACCGTCGTGGAAAAACGGTCCCAAACGGGGACAAGGTACCATAAAAACAAAAACGATCACACAAGGTTATGTCTGCCTACCAGGCCAGGGTATGCATGCCCATAACCTTCCCTCGCGGGAGGCACCGATGAGAGCCACAACAAAGGACCGAATCAAGACCTTCCCACAAGGTAAATGTGGTCGCACTGAATTCAAACCCGATTTAGTGGCACCATGATGTGATCAACATCATATTCAAGTTAAACTTAATCAAATTTAACTTTGCTAAAAACTTTTTATCAATAACATGATATAACGCCAATAAACATGCAACTACTCATCATGCAAAGCAAACAACGCATAGTCATGGATCAAACTTAACAACATGATTATCCTGCAATACTTAAGATCAAAACTTCTCTGGTTATAACTCATTTTTATTATCAAGCAATATTTTTATAAGCTCATCATTTAGATGAAACTATCACTTAGTAAAATAACTACCGTTAATTTCCATAGCAACATGTCTAGTGTAAAATCTTACTCTACTTAGCCAAACAAGTTCATGCATTCAACCAGTAACTAACACAAGCATTTCAAGCATAATAAAGTAACTAACAATTAACCAAATTTATTTATCAAATTTTAATTGCAAATAAGAACTCATATTCAAGTAGAAAACCATAGATATTGAAATAACACCATCCAAATGCTGGTGTGGCTTGCCTTAGTGTAGAGGAGGATAACACCCCTCTTGGTTTGCTTCAAGACAAGCTTCTCCTTCTGAAAGGAATTTAAAACCACAAAAATAATTATCAAAACACATTCTGAAAATCACCAGAAATTCCAGGCAGCAAGGAAAAATCCACCTTTTGGTGTGCTGCTAGAGCTTTCTGAAACAAAGACAATGCAAAAAGAATCAATTCATTTGGACTTATGGTTTAGAAATGGTGGCTGGTCATAGTTTAGTCAAATTTTTGAATAATATTTGAATTAAACAGAAACCAGGGGGTGACGTCGAAGGCGTAAACGGGAAAGGCGCCTCCACTCGTACCGCTTCGGGCGCGAGTAGTGAGACCGACAGGTGGGTCCCGCACGTCAGGAGAGAGGGGGGAGTGCGAGATCAGAGAGAGGCGGGGTTTCGCCGGAGCTCACGCCGGCGACGAGAGGGTTTGGGGCTAGGCTAGAGGGATAGGATTGAAGCAGGGCTCGTGGCGCATCTGCCCATACCCGTAGCTTGGCGTGGGGTGTACGGAGCGGCTCGCGGTCGAGCTCGCAAGCTACGGTGGCGGATGGAGATTGCTGGAGTGGTTGAAGACGACGGCTAGAGGCGGCTCCGAGGGCTCAGCGGTGTCCAGGCAGCACCAGCTGATCCCCAATGCCCCGCCCAAGCAGCTGCTTGAGCTCGAGAGGCACCGGAGAGCGGCGGCTAGACTGCGGAGATTGCCTGAGTCCTCTGGTCAGGGCGACGGCCAGAGGCCTGCCCGACCAAGCTGCTGCTCGTCTACGTGTTCGTGGAGGTGGTGTGGAGTGGTGCTTGGCTAGAAATCGAGGCGGGGTCTCTATATATAGCCAGAGTGAGGGCGGGGGACGTGTCGCCGCCGGAGCTCTCTGGACACGCGGCGAACGGCGATGAGAAGCTCCAATTCGAGGGGGCAAACACTCAGCGTCAACGCAGGAGCTTGCCCATGCTCGCGGATGAGCACAGGAGGCGGTGGAGGAAGTGGACAAGCGCATGCACACACTGTGGCATTTTGGCCGCGACGTGCCCGTGCTTGCTGCGACGGCTCCGGTGGAGGCGAGCGCCAGGGAGCGGTCAAGGGTGATGGTCAGGGCTCGTGGCGTGGCGCGGCAGTCGTCGGCGAGCGCTGGAATGAGCACGCGCGAAACAGAGAGGAAAGCGCCAGCTAGAGCGCGTCGAGACGTTGCCAGGCGCCGTGTCGTCGCGCGGTCACCAAGCTGGCATGGTCAAAAGGATGCCCAGGCATGGCCAAACCTTGTCTACGGGTTTGTCCATGCAGTGTTTAGTCTAGGAGTGGTGATAGCTCATGCTCAGGCCGACCAGATTTGACTTAACCAAGTTGGCAAGTTTCTGACCAAAAACTTGGTCGCCTAGTTAAGCCACCTTCTAGAAGGCCATTAGGCTGATCTCCTGGGGTTTAGGGTTTCTTAGGAGGGTGTTTAAGCTCAAGAAAGATCAAGGCTAAAAGCTCAAGGAAAATGCACTTGCTGTACAAAGTGCATTTCTGGCCCAGAATGGAAATGATTTTCTATAGCAAAAATATTACAAAAAGTGATGCAATATTTTTGCATGGGAAGGTGTGCCAAGGTTCTAAGAATATTCAGGAGTTATTTCAGATTTTTCTGAGCAAGAAAAATTGGGGTTGCTTTAGGGCACAAGCTTCTGAATTGAATTTCAGAGAGGAAAATGGATATTTTTTCTTTTATGAAAATATTCATTTGATTATTTTGGGGATTTATTAGAGGAATAAGATAGATAGGTCACTTGGGTGAAAGTCAAGGATATGCACAAGTGACAAGTCCATTTGAAATGATTCCAAAATCCAAATCAAGTCAGGGCAAAAACCACGGTAAAAACCAAGTCCGGAAGAAGAGAGAAGGCAAGTCCGGAAAAAGAGAGAAGGCAAAAATCCAGGCTGTCACAAACCTCCCCCACTTAAGATGAATCTCGTCCTCGAGATTCGGTTGCTTGGGAAAACAATTCCGGGTATGCAGTCCTTAAAAATTCCTCTCTTTCCCAGGTCGCTTCCTCTTCGGTGTGATGCTCCCACTGAACCTTCTAAAACCTTATTTCTTTGCTGCGAGTGACCCTTTGTGTCTGCTCCAATATTCTGATTGGCTTTTCCTCGTAGGTCAAATCCTTAGCCAATTCTATCTCTGCCATATCAGTCCTTTTCTCCAGTGGCGAGATACATCTCCTTAGCTGTGAGATGTGAAACACGTTGTGTACTTCTGACAGTTCCGGTGGCAATTCCAACTGATATGCAACTGTTCCGACTCGGGCCATGACGGGGAATGGACCAATATATCTGGGTGCTAATTTTCCGCGGGTCTGAAACCTCTTGACTCCTTTCACAGGGGTGACTCGGAGATATACGTGTTCTCCGGGTTCAAAGCTGATCTGACGATGTTTGGCATTATAGTAGCTCTTCTGTCGAGATTTGGCCAGTTGCAGTCTGCCTCGGATTTCCTTGACTTGCTTCTCCGCTTCGAGCATTAAATCAGTCCCGAAAATGCGGCTGTCTCCGGTTTGAGACCAGTTCAATGGAGTGCGGCATTTCCGGCCATACAGGGCTTCATAGGGTGACATCTTTAGGCTGGCCTGGAAACTGTTGTTGTAGGAAAACTCGGCGTAGGGCAGACAGTCTTCCCACTTGGTCCCTTGGGCCAATGTACATGCCTGGATCATATCTTCAAGTATTTGAGTTACTCGCTCCGTCTGTCCATCTGTCTGAGGATGATAAGCCGTGCTGTATTTCAGAGCGGTCCCCAAGGCTTGATGAAGTCGGGACCAAAATGCGGAGGTGAAGAGAGATCCCCTGTCAGAGGTGATAGTCTTGGGTACTCCATGCAGACTGACGATTCTTGATACATACAGCTGTGCAAGTTGATTTGCACGGTATGTGGTCCGGATAGGAAGGAAGTGTGCCACCTTTGTTAAGGTGTCCACTATGACCCATATTGCGTCGTTTCCTCGATGAGACCTTGGTAATCCGGTGATGAAATCCATGCAGATATCATCCCATTTCCATTGGGATACCGGCAGAGGCTGGAGGAGGCTGGCGGGGTTTTGGTGTTCCGCCTTTACCTTATTGCATATGTCACAACAGGCCACAAAGTATGCGATGTCTTTCTTCATTCCATCCCACCAAAATAACTGACGAAGGTCCTCATACATTTTGGTACCACCGAGGTGAATGGAGTATGGTGCCTCATGCGCTTCTGCCAATATTTTATTCTTCAGACTTTCTTGGTTGGGTACGCAAAGTCTTCCTCGGAACCTTAGCGAACCTTCCTGATCCATAGAGAAGTCCGGTGCATGCCCCTGGTGCATCTTCTGAACATATATTTTTAACCTCTTATCATTCGCTTGAGCACTGCGGATTTCTTCTTTGAGAGTAGGGGCAACTTCCAATATATTGGCAAGACAGGCATCGGTGATTACCAAATTGAGCTGTATGATTTCTTCATAAAGCTCCGGAGGCAAGGAATCCACTAGAGCATTAAGGTTGGCTGGTTTGCGGCTGAGGGCATCAGCCACCACATTAGCTTTGCCTGGGTGATAATTTATTCCGAGGTCGTAATCCTTAACCAGCTCGAGCCATCTTCATTGTCGAAGGTTCAAATCGGGCTAAGTGAATATATACTTGAGACTCTTATGGTCGGTGAATATCTGGCACTTCTTTCCAATCAGATGGTGTCTCCAGATTTTCAAAGCGTGCACCACTGCGGCCAATTCCAAATCATGAGTAGGATAGTTTCCTTCGTGTTGCTGTAGTTGTCGAGATGCATAAGCTACTACTTTGCCATCTTGCATGAGTACACACCCAAGTCCTTATCTGGATGCGTCGCAGTAGACATCAAAACTGCGGTAAATATCTGGAAGAGTTAATACTCGTGCCGATGTCAGCCTGATTTTTAACTCATTGAAACTTCGTTTGTAGTCATCAATCCATACGAACTTCTTATCCTTCTTTAGAAGCTCAGTCATTGGCTTGGCGATCTTGGAGAATCCTTCGATAAAATGGCGATAATATCCGGCTAGTCCAAGGAAACTCCGGATTTCTGAGACTGTTGTGGGTGCGGACCAATCAAGTACATCCTTCACCTTGCTTGGGTCCACTGAGATTCCTTCTGCCGAGAGGACATGCCCGAGGAATCCCACTTGCTGGAGCACAAACTCACATTTGCTGAATTTGGCATAAAGTTGATGGTCGCGAAGCCTTTCCAAAACTGCTCGAAGATGTTCCTTGTGTTCGTCCTTGCTCTTGGAGTAAATGAGGATGTCATCAATGAACACCACCACAAATTTGTCCAAGAAGTCCATAAACACCTTGTTCATCATATGCATAAAGAAGGCAGGGGCGTTGGTGAGGCCGAAGGACATAACAGTATATTCATAACCATACCGAGTGGTGAACGCGGTCTTAGGAATATCTTCCTTCTTTATCTTGAGCTGATGATATCCAGTCCTCAAATCAATTTTTTAGAATACTTTGGTCCCACTGAGTTGATCAAACAGATCATCAATCCTTGGCAGTGGATACTTGTTTTTGATAGTGACGGCATTCAGCTGTCGGTAGTCTACGCACGTTCATAGACTGCCGTCCTTTTTGTCCACGAAGATCGTTGGTGATCCCCATGGTGAAGAACTTGGACGGATGTATCCTTTCTGCAACATCTCATCCAGTTGTTTCTTCAATTCCACCAATTCTGAGGAAGGCATCCGATAATATTTCTTATGTATCGAAGTGGTTCCAGGCACCGAGTCTATTGCAAACTCCAATTCTCGGTCTGGTGGCATGCCTGGTAATTCTTCAGGAAATACATCTGGATACTCACTGACCACTGGAATTAATTCCACCTCTTCTGCCACGGCTGCAAAAACCATATCTTTCATGGGTATGCGCTTGCGGGCATAAAAACTTGTGGTGCGACTGTTGGAAATATGCCCTAGAGGCAATAATAAAATGGTTATTATTGTATTTCCTTGTTCATGATAATTGTCTATTGTTCATGCTATAATTGTATTAACTGGAAACTGTAATACATGTGTGAATACATAGACCACAACATGTCCCTAGTAAGCCTCTAGTTGACTAGCTCGTTGGTCAATAGATGGTTATGGTTTCCTGACCATGGACATTGGATGTCATTGATAACGGGATCACATCATTAGGAGAATGATGTGATGGACAAGACCCAATCCTAAGCATAGCACAAGATCGTGTAGTTCGTTTGCTAAGAGCTTTTCTACTGTCAAGTATCATTTCCTTAGACCATGAGATTGTGCAACTCCCGGATACCGTAGGAATGCTTTGGGTGTACCAAACGTCACAACGTAACTGGGTGGCTATAAAGGTACACTGCAGGTATCTCCGAAAGTGTCTGTTGGGTTGGTACGAATCGAGACTGGGATTTGTCACTCCGTATGATGGAGAGGTATCTATGGGCCAACTCGGTAATGCATCATCATAATGAGCTCAATGCGACTAAGTAGTTAGTCACGGGATCATGCATTACGGAACGAGTAAAGTGACTTGCCGGTAACGAGATTGAACGAGGTATTGGGATATCGGCGATCGAATCTCGGGCAATTAACATACCGATTGACAAAGGGAATTGTATGCGGGATTGATTGAATCCCCGACATCGTGGTTCATCCGATGAGATCATCGTGGAACATGTGGGAGCCAACATGGGTATCCAGATCCTGCTGTTGGTTATTGGCCGGAGAACGTCTCGGTCATGTTTGCATGGTTCCCGAACCCATAGGGTCTACACACTTAAGGTTCGATGACGCTAGGGTTATAGGGAATAGATATACGTGGTTACCGAATGTTGTTCAGAGTCCCGGATGAGATCCCCGACGTCATGAGGAGTTCCAGAATGGTCCGGAGGTAAAGAATAATATATAGGAAGTGAGGTTTTGGCCACCGGAAGAGTTTCGGGCGTCACCGGTAATGTACCGAGACCACCGGAGGGTTCCGGGGGTCCACCGGGAGGGGCCACCAACCCCGGAGGCCTGCGTGGGCCAAGTGTGGGAAGGGACCAGCCCCTAGGTGGGCTGGTGCGCCTCCCACAAGAGGCCCAAGGTGCATGGAAAAGAGGAAGGGGGAAAACCCTAGGCTCAGATGGGCCTAAGGCCCACCTAGGATGCGCCCCCCCTCCTCTCTCCCCCTCTGGCCGCCCCTCAGATGCATCTAGGGCTGGCCGCCACCCCTATGGGGGAACCCTAGATGGGTGCGCAGCCCCTCCCCTTCCCCTATATATAGTGGGGGTTTTGGGGCTGCCATAGACATGAGTCTCCCTCTCTCTTGGCGCAGCCCTACCCCTCTCCCTCCTCGTCTCTCGCAGTGCTTGGCGAAGCCCTGCTGGAGTGCCACGCTCCTCCATCACCACCATGCCGTTGTGCTGCTGCTGGACGGAGTCTTCCCCAACCTCTCCCTCTCTCCTTGCTGGATCAAGACACGGGAGACGTCATCGGGCTGCATGTGTGTTGAACGCGGAGGCACCGTTGTTCGGTGCTTAGATCGGATTCGGCCGCGATCTGAATCGCTTCGTGTACGACTCCACCGACCGCGTTCTTGCAACGCTTCCGCATCGCGATCTTCAAGGGTATGAAGATGCACTCCCCTCTCTCTCGTTGCTAGTTAATCCATAGATTGATCTTGGTGATGCGTAGAAAATTTTGAATTTCTGCTACGTTCCCCAACAGTGGTATCAGAGTCAGGTTTATGCGTAGATTCTATGCATGAGTAGAACACAAAGTAGTTGTGGGCGATGATTTGTTCAATTTGCTTGCCGTTACTAGTCTTATCTTGATTCGACGGCATTGTGGGATGAAGCGGCCCGGACCGACCTTACACGTACTCTTATGTGAGACAGGTTCCACCGACTGACATGCACTTGATGCATAAGGTGGCTAGTTGGCATATCACCGTTGTGGCTTTTGCGTAGGTAAGAAATGTTCTTGCTAGAAACCCATAGCGGCCACGTAAAACATGCAACAACAATTAGAGGACGTCTAACTTGTTTTTGCAGGGTATGCTATGTGATGTGATATGGCCAAAAGGATGTGATGAATTATATATATGTGATGTATGAGATTGATCATGTTCTTGTAATAGGAATCACGACTTGTATGTCGATGAGTATGACAACCGGCAGGAGCCATAGGAGTTGTCTTAATTTATTGTATGACCTGCGTGTCAATGAAAAACGCCATGTAATTACTTTACTTTATTGCTAACCGTTAGCCATAGTAGTAGAAGTAATAGTTGGCGAGACAACTTCATGAAGACACGATGATGGAGATCATGATGATGGAGATCATGGTGTCATGCCGGTGACGAAGGTGATCATGCCGCGCCTCGAAGATGGAGATCAAAAGGCGCAAGATGATACTGGCCATATCATGTCACTTTATGATTTGCATGTGATGTTTGTCATGTTTACATCTTATTTGCTTAGAATGACGGTAGCATAAATAAGATGATCCCTCACTAAAATTTCAAGAGATGTGTTCCCCCTAACTGTGCACCGTTGCGAAGGTTCGTTGTTTCGAAGCACCACGTGATGATCGCGTGTGATGGATTCTAACGTTCGCATACAACGGGTGTAAGCCAGATTTACACATGCGAAACACTTAGGTTGACTTGACGAGCCTAGCATGTACATACATGGCCTCGGAACACAAGAGACCGAAAGGTCGAACATGAGTCGTATAGAAGATACGATCAACATGGAGATGTTCACTGATGATGACTAGTCCGTCTCACGTGATGATCGGACACGGCCTAGTTGACTCGGATCATGTATCACTTAGATGACTAGAGGGATGTCTATTTGAGTGGGAGTTCATTAAATAATCAGATGAACTTAATTATCATGAACATAGTCAAAAGGTCTTTGCAAATTATGTCGTAGCTTAAGCTTTAGTTCTACTAAGATATGTTCCTAGAGAAAATTTAGTTGAAAGTTGATAGTAGCAATTATGCGGATTGGGTCCGTAAACTGAGGATTGTCCTCATTGCTGCACAGAAGGCTTATGTCCTTAATGCACAGCTCGGTGTGCTGAACCTCGAGCGTGGTTTGTGGATGTTGCGAACATCTGACATACACGTTTTGATGACTGCGTGATAGTTCAGTGTGTAATGCTAACGGTTTAGAATTGAGGCGCCAAAGACGTTTTTGAAACGTCGCAGAACATATGAGATGTTCCAAAGACTGAAATTGGGATTTCAGACTAGTGCCCACGTGAAGAGGTATGAGACCTCTAACAAGTTTCTTAAGCCTGCAAACTAAGGGAAAAAAGCTCAATCGTTGAGCATGTGCTCAGATTCTCTGAGTACTACAATCGCTTGAATCGAGTGGGAGTTAATCTTCCAGATGAAATAGTGATGGTTCTCCATAGTCACTGCCACCAAGCTATTAGAGCTTCGTGATGAACTATAACATATCAGGGATAGACATGATGATTCTTGAGCAACTCGCGATGTTTGACACCGCGAAAGTAGAAATCAAGTAGGAGCATCAATTGTTGATGGTTAGTAAAACCACTAGTTTCAAGAAGGGCAAGGGCAAGAAGGGATACTTCATGAAACGGCAAATCAGTTGCTGCTCCAGCGAAGAAACCCAAGGTTGAACCCAAACCCGAGACTAAGTGCTTCTGTAATGAGGGGAACGGTCAGTGAAGCAGAACTACCCTAGATACTTGGTAGATGAGAAGGCAGGCAAGGTTGACAGAAGTATATTGGATATACATTATATTAATGTGTACTTTACTAGTACTCCTAGTAGCACCAGGGTATTAGATACCGGTTCGGTTGCTAAGTGTTGGTAACTCGAAATAAAAGGCTACGGAATAAACAGAGACTAGCTAAAGGTGAGATGACGATATGTGTTGGAAGTGTTTCCAAGGTTGATGTGATCAAGCATCGCATGCTCCCTCTACCATCGAGATTGGTGTTAAACCTAAATAATTGTTATTTGGTGTTTGCGTTGAGCGTAGACATGATTGGATTATGTTTATCGCAATACGATAATTCATTTAAGGAGAATAATGGTTACTCTGTTTATTTGAGTAATACCTTCAATGGTCTTGCACCTAAAATGAATGGTTTATTGAATCTCGATCGTAGTGATACACATGTTCATGCCAAAAGATATAAGATAGTAATGATAGTACCACATACTTGTGGCACTGCCATTTGAGTCATATTGGTATAAAACGCATAAAGAAGCTCCATGTTGATGGATCTTTGGACTCACTCGTTTTTGAAAAGATTGAGACATGCGAACCATGTCTATTGGTAGATATGCATGAAGAAACTCCATACAGATGGATCGTTTGAACTCACTTGATTTTGAATCACTTGAGACATGCAAATCATAACACATGGGCAAGATGACTGAAAGGCCTCGTTTTCAGTAAGATGGAACAAGAGAGCAACTTGTTGGAAGTAATACATTTGATGTGTGCAGTCCAATGAGTGCTGAGGCACGCAGTCGATATCGTTATGTTCTTACTTCACAGATGATTTGAGTAGATGCTAAGTGTATTTACTTGATGAAACACAAGTCTGAATTATTGAAAGGTTCAAGTAATTTCAGAGTGAAGTTGAAGATCGTCGTGACAAGAGGATAAAATGTCTGTGATTTGATCATAGAGATGAATATCTGAGTTACGAGTTTGGCACACAATTAAGACATCATGGAAATTGTTTCACAACTAATACCGCCTGGAACACCATAGTGTGATGGTGTGTCCGAACAGCATAACTGCACCCTATTGGATATTGTGCATACCATGATGTCTCTTATCAAATTACCACTATCGTTTATGGGTTAGGCATTAGAGACAACCGCATTCACTTTAATTGGGCACCACGTAATTCCGTTGAGATGACACCGTATGAAATATGGTTTAGAGAAACCTAAGCTATCGTTTATTAAAAGTTTGGGGCTGCGACGCTTATGTGAAAAAGTTTCAGGCTGATAAGCTCGAACCCAAAGCGGATAAATGCATCTTCATAGAATACCCAAAACAGTTGGGTATACCTCCTATTTCAGATCTGGAAGCAAAAGTGATTGTTTCTAGAAACGGGTCCTTTCTCGAGGAAAAGTTTCTCTCGAAAGAATTGAGTGGGAGGATGGTGGAGACTTGATGAGGTTATTGAACCGTCATTTCAACTAGTGTGTAGCAGGGCACAGGAATTTTTCCTGTGGCACCTACAACAATTGAAGTGGAAGCTTATGATAGTGATCATGAAACTTCGGATCAAGTCACTACCAAACCTCATAGGTCGACAAGGATGCGTACTACTTCAGAGTGGTACGTAATCCTGTCCTGGAAGTCATGTTGCTAGACAACAATGAACCTACAAGCTATGGAGAAGCGATGGTGGGCCCGGATTCCGATGAATGGCTCGAGGCCATAAAATCCGAGAGAGGATCCATGTATAAAAAACAAAGTATAGACTTTGGAAGAACTACTTGATGGTCGTAAGGCTGTTGGGTGCAGATGGATATTAAAAGGAAGACGGACAATGATGGTAAGTGTCACCATTAAGAAAGCTCGACTTGTCGTTAAGATGTTTTCCGACAAGTTCAAGGAGTTGACTGCGATGAGACTTTCTCACTCGTAGCGATGCTAAGAGTCTGTTGGAATTATATTAGCAGTTACTGCATTATTTATGAAATCTTGCAGACAGGATGTCAAAACATTGTTTCCTCGACGATTTTCTTGAGGAAAGGTTGTATGTGATACAACCAAAAGGTTTTGTCAATCCTGAAAGATGCTAACAAGTATGCAAAGCTCCAGCAATCCTTCTAAGGACTGGAGTAAGCATCTCGGAGTTGGAATATACGCTTTGATGAGATGATCAAAGATTTTGGGTTTGTACAAAGTTTATGAGAAACTTGTATTTCCAAAGAAGTGAGTGGGAGCACTATAGATTTTTGATGAGTATATGTTGTTAACATATTGTTGATCAGAAATGATGTAGAATTTTTGGAAAGCATACAGGGTTATTTGAAAAGTGTTTTTCAATGGAAAACCTGGATTAAGCTACTTGAACATTGAGCATCAAGATCTATAAGGATAGATCAAAAACCCTTAATAGTACTTTCAAATGAATACATACCGTGACAAGATTTTGAAGGAGTTCAAAATAGCTCAGCAAAGAAGGAGTTCTTGGCTGTGTTAGAAGGTCTGAGTATTGAGTAAGACTCAAGACCTGACCACGGCAGAAGAGAGTGAAAGGACGAAGGTCGTCCCCTATGCTTTAGACGTAGGCTCTACAGTATGCTATGCTGTGTACCGCACCTGAAGTGTGCCTTTCCATGAGTTAGTCAAGGGGTACAAGAGTGATCCAGGAATGGATCACATGACAGCGGTCGAACTTATCCTTAGTAACTAGTGGACTATGGAATTTTCTTGATTATGGAGGTGGTAAAAGAGTTCGTCGTAAAGGGTTACGTCGATGCAAACTTTGACACTAATCCGAATGACTCCAAGTAGTAAACCGGATTCGTATAGTAGAGCAGTTATTTGCAATAGCTCCAAGTAGCGCGTGGTAGCTGCATCTACAAGATGACATAGAGATTTGTAAAGCACACATGGATCTGGAAGGTTCAGACCCGTTGACTAAAAAAACTCTCTCACAAGAGAGATATGAACGAACCCCATGGGTGTTGGATTCATTACAATCACATAGTGATGTGAACTAGATTATTGACTCTAGTGCAAGTGGGAGACTGTTGGAAGTATGCCCTAGAGGCAATAATAAAATGGTTATTATTGTATTTCCTTGTTCATGATAATTGTCTATTGTTCATGCTATAATTGTATTAACTAGAAACCGTAATACATGTGTGAATACATAGACCACAACATGTCCCTAGTAAGCCTCTAGTTGACTAGCTCGTTGATCAATAGATGGTTATGGTTTCCTGACCATGGACATTGGATGTCATTGATAACGGGATCACATCATTAGGAGAATGATGTGATGGACAAGACCCAATCCTAAGCATAGCACAAGATCGTGTAGTTCGTTTGCTAAGAGCTTTTCTAATGTCAAGTATCATTTCCTTAGACCATGAGATTGTGCAACTCCCGGATACCGTAGGAATGCTTTGGGTGTACCAAACGTCACAACGTAACTGGGTGGCTATAAAGGTACACTGCAGGTATCTCCGAAAGTGTCTGTTGGGTTGGTACGAATCGAGACTGGGATTTGTCACTCCGTATGACGGAGAGGTATCTATGGGCCCACTCGGTAATGCATCATCATAATGAGCTCAATGCGACTAAGTAGTTAGTCACGGGATCATGCATTACGGAAAGAGTAAAGTGACTTGCCGGTAACGAGATTGAACGAGGTATTGGGATACCGGCGATCGAATCTCGGGCAATTAACATACCGATTGACAAAGGGAATTGTATGCGGGATTGATTGAATCCCCGACATCGTGGTTCATCCGATGAGATCATCGTGGAACATGTGGGAGCCAACATGGGTATCCAGATCCCGCTGTTGGTTATTGGCCGGAGAACGTCTCGGTCATGTCTGCATGGTTCCCGAACCCGTAGGGTCTACACACTTAAGGTTCGATGACGCTAGGGTTATAGGGAATAGATATACGTGGTTACCGAATGTTGTTCGGAGTCCCGGATGAGATGCCGGACGTCACGAGGAGTTCCGGAATGGTCCGGAGGTAAAGAATAATATATAGGAAGTGAGGTTTTGGCCACCGGAAGAGTTTCGGGCGTCACCGGTAATGTACCGGGACCACCGGGAGGGGCCACCAACCCCGGAGGCCTGCGTGGGCCAAGTGTGGGACGGGACCAGCCCCTAGGTGGGCTGGTGCGCCTCCCACAAGAGGCCCAAGGCGCATGGAAAAGGGGAAGGGGGAAACCCTAGGCTCAGATGGGCCTAAGGCCCACCTAGGGTGCGCCCCCCCTCTCTCCCCCTCTGGCCGCCCCCTCAGATGCATCTAGGGCTGGCCGCCACCCCTAGGGGGGAACCCTAGATGGGGGCGCAGCCCCTCCCCTTCCCCTATATATAGTGGGGGTTTTGGGGCTGCCATAGACATGAGTCTCCCTCTCTCTTGGCGCAGCCCTACCCCTCTCCCTCCTCGTCTCTCGCAATGCTTGGCGAAGCCCTGCTGGAGTGCCATGCTCCTCCATCACCACCATGCAGTTGTGCTGCTGCTGGACGGAGTCTTCCCCAACCTCTCCCTCTCTCCTTGCTGGATCAAGGCACGGGAGACGTCATCGGGCTGCATGTGTGTTGAACGCGGAGGCACCGTTGTTCGGTGCTTAGATCGGATTCGGCCACGATCTGAATCGCTTCGTGTACGACTCCACCGACCGCGTTCTTGCAACGCTTCCGCATCGCGATCTTCAAGGGTATGAAGATGCACTCCCCTCTCTCTCGTTGCTAGTTAATCCATAGATTGATCTTGGTGATCCATAGGAAATTTTGAATTTCTACTACGTTCCCCAACAGCGACCTTACATATTTTTCAGGGTAACTTCTCTGGTCGCACAGCTGATGCAGACTTGGTATTGGGTTAACCAATTCATGCCAGAATGACATCCAATTTGTTGGAGTCGATGATTATCAACGATGTTGGAAACTTGACGCCCTTGATGTCAATTTCCAAATTTCGGCAGACGAGATTTCTTCTGAGTAGGGATCCCGGGGATTCTACCAGCATGTGCTTTCCCAAAATCGAGCAAGGAAAATTGTTTTGGGAAGCAAAACTCCGCGAAATAAAAGAGTAGGAAGCCCCAGAGTCAAATAAAATTACGGCGTGTATGTCATTAACAAGGAACATACCAATGACGACTTCCGGGTCCTCTTGGGCTTCGTCCGCGGAGATGTGATAAATTTGCCCTTGGATCATATCTGGGGCGGAATACGGCTCCATGTAGTTGACTTGCGGATGAAATGGAGCTACGTGCTTGTTGTTCTTGGGACACTTCTGTCATAGTGTCCGGTTTGACCACAGCTGAAGCATGAATTGTTGCGCTGACAATCTTCGCGCACCGGGATGGTCACGACATTCTTGACTTGAGTGGTAGTCTTGTTGACATTCTGCTGCCAGTTGGGTTTGTACTCCACCTGAGTCTGTTGCCAAGTACGAGCCTTTTGCACTGGTTGCATATCCTTCTTCGGCTCGAATTTGCGCTTGTGGTCATTAACAGCTGGCTTGTTGTCGTGCAGGAGCTTGTGTTCCCTTTCTGCGATGAGGGACTTGTTCACCAGAGTCAGGAAGTCTGGGAAATCAAACATGCTGAGAGTGCACCTGAGATGCTGATTCAGGCCTCCAAGAAACCGGTCGATCTTCCGCTCTTCTGTGGCAACATCATGGAGAGAATAGTGGGCCAAATGGTTGAATTTATTCAGATACTCGTTGACGGTCATGCCGCCTTGAGTGAGAGTGAGGAATTCGCGTTTCTTGATTTTCATGACTCCGGTGGGAATATGATACTTGCGGAAATGATCCTTGAATTTTGTCCAAGTAATTTCCTCGTCTGCGGGCCATATTGTCTTAGCATTTCCCACCATATAGTGGCAGCTCCTTCGAGATAATGCGTTGCAAAGGGAACCTTGTCTCCTTCTTCAGTACGAGCAATCTCCAGTTTCCTCTCAATGGTCCTTAGCCAGTCGTCGGCGTCCAATGGCTCAATAGCGTGGCTGAAACTGGGACGCTGGGTTCGCTGAAAATCTGGCAGGTTGGAGTGATGGGCATTCTGGTTTCCATTCTGCCCAACCATAACTTGTACACCTTTTAGTAGTTCCAGCAGATCGTTGCTCCTTCTTTCTTCAAGAATTCGCAGGATTTGCTCGGTGGAAGGCGGATGTGGCGGTGGAGACGGAGGTGGCGGGTATGGCTCAGGGGAATGTCCTGCCTCTCTTGCGGAGCGACGGACAGGGACATCCTCACAAGCTTGGCTGCTGCTGCCTCCACGCGTCATCCTATTTTTCGTTTTCCCAATACATAGAAACCATGATGAGAAAATTCCAAATGGGAGAAAAGCCAATGACAAAATCCCCGAAGAAAGCAGCGAATGAAAACCAAGGCGAATAAAAGGTTCCAACATAATTATACATAGCCCCAACATGAAAGTAAACATCACAACGAGTCTACTACCCTCATACAAGAAACTACGCATCATGACAAGTGCGATTACAGCCATACATCATACTCATGACTACAGTGATACTCTAGCGGTCTACTGCTCGGATGGCGCTGCTGCAGGCTCGTCTCCTGAGCCGGATCCAGATCCTGAACAGATAGTAGAGATCTCTGGGTTAAGAGAGACGCGGTGGCGCTGCCTTGAGGGCTCTCCCTCAGGGGCAGGCGGGGGATGGGATCTAAGCATAGGAGCGGCAGGGGTAGCGACAAGGGAAGACCATGCAGCAGGAGCACTGCGAGGGTTCACCGTCAGACGTTTAATGGTACCCTGCGAGGTCGCCGGGGGAACGGAGGCGGAAGGAACTGGAGCAGAAGTATAGATGACAGCAAGAAGAGGGTTCCTCATACGAGCAGCCGCGAGAGCTGTGCAAGCGCGTGAAAGCTCCCGAGCTAACTCGTAGTTTAGGAGATAACTAGCGGTGATGTAGCGAGAAAGGTGGCTAGTGGGTGATACGTCCATTTTGCATCATGCTTTTATATCGATATTTTATTGCATTATGGGCTGTTATTACACATTATGTCACAATACTTATGCCTATTCTCTCTTATTTTACAAGCTTTACATAAGGAGGGAGAATGCCGGCAGCTGGAATTCTAGGCTGGAAAAGGAGCAAATATTAGAGACCTATTCTGCACAACTCCAAAAGTCCTCAAAACTACACGGAAGTTGTTTTTGGAAATAATAAAAAATACTGAGCGGAAGAAATACCAGAGGGGGCCCACACCCTGGCCACGAGGGTGGGGGGCGCGCCCTACCCCCCTGAGCGCGCCCCCTGCCTCGTGGGCCCCCTGTTGGCCCTCCGGTGCCCATCTTCTGCTATATGAGGTCTTTCGTCCGAAGAAAAATCATAAGCAAGCTTTCGGGACAAGACTCTGCCACCACGGGCTCCGACGGAGCTGTTCTGCCGGGAAAACTTCCCTCCGGGAGGGGGAAATCATCGCCATCGTCATCACCAACGCTCCTCTCATCGGTAGGGGGCCAATCTCCATCAACATCTTCACCAGCACCATCTCCTCTCAAACCCTAGTTCATCTGTTGTATCCAATTCTTGTCTCTAAGTCTGAGATTGGTACTTGAAGGTTGCTAGTAGTGCTGATTACTCCTTGTAGTTGATGCTAGTTGGTTTATTTGGTGGAAGATCGTATGTTCAGATCCTATATGCATATTAATACTCCTCTGATTATGAACATGAATATGCTTTGTGAGTAGTTACGTTTGTTCCTGAGGACATGGGAGAAGTCTTGCTATTAGTAGTCATGTGAATTTGGTATTCGTTCGATATTTTGATGAGAGGTATGTTGTCTCTCCTCTAGTGGTGTTATGTGAACGTCGACTACATGACACTTCACCATTATTTGGGCCTAGAGGAAGGCATTGGGAAGTAATAAGTAGATGATGGGTTGCTAGAGTGACAGAAGCTTAAACCCTAGTTTATGCGTTGCTTCGTAAGGGGCTGATTTGGATCCAGATGTTTCATGCTATGGTTAGGTTTACCTTAATACTTCTTTTGTAGTTGCGGACGCTTGCAATAGGGGTTAATCATAAGTGGGATGCTTGTCCAAGTAAGGACAGTACCCAAGCACCGGTCCGCCCACATATCAAATTATCAAAGTACCGAACGAGAATCATATGAACGTGATGAAAACTAGCTTGACGATAATTCCCATGTGTCCTCGGGAGCGCTTTTCTCTATATAAGAGTTTTTCCAGGCTTGTCCTTTGCTACAAAAAGGATTGGGCCACCTTGCTGCACTTTATTTACTTTTGTTACTTGTTGCTCATTACAAATTATCTTATCACGAAACTATCTCTTACCTATAATTTCAGTGCTTGCAGAGAATACCTTGCTGAAAACCGCTTATCATTTCCTTCTGCTCCTCGTTGGGTTCGACACTCTTACTTATCGAAAGGACTACGATAGATCCCCTATACTTGTGGGTCATCAAGACGTTTCTGGCGCCGTTGTCCGGGTGTGAAGCGCCCTTGGTAGGTGGAATTTGGTAAGGAAAAATTTATATAGTGTGCTGAAATTTACTGTCACTTGTTACTATGGAAAGTAATCCTCTGAGGGGCTTGTTCGGGGTATCTTCACCTCGACCAGTAGAGCAAAGAGTTGGTCCTCAACCTACTGAACCTACTGAAAATTAAAATGTCTACTTTGAAATTCCTTCGGGTATGGTAGAAAAACTGCTAGCTAATCCTTTTGCAGGAGATGGAACATTACATCCTGATGAGCACCTAATATATGTGGATGAAGTATGTGGATTATTTAAGCTTGCAGGTATGCCCGATGATGTTATTAAGAAGAAGGTCTTCCCTTTATCTTTTAAGGGAGATGCATTGATATGGTATAGGCTATGTGATGATATGGGGTCATGGAACTACAAACGATTGAAATTGGAATTTCATCAGAAGTTTTATCTTATGCATCTTGTTCATCGTGATCGCAATTATATATATATAATTTTTGGCCTCGCGGAGGAGAAAGCATCGCTCAAGCTTGGGGGAGGCTTAAATCAATGTTATATTCATGCCCCAATCATGAGCTCTCAAGAGAAATGATTACTCAAAAAATTTATGCTCGGCTTTCTGATAACAATCGCACCATGCTCGATACTTCTTGTGCCGGCTCTTTTATGATGAAGACTATTGAATTCAAATGGGATTTATTGGAAATAATTAAATGCAACTCTGAAGATTGGATCTCGACGAAGGTAAGGAGTCAGGTATGACACCTAAGTTTGATAGTGTTAAATCTTTTATGGATACCGATGTTTTCTGTAAATTTAGCACTAAATATGGACTTGACTCTGAGATAGTAGCTTCTTTCTGTGAATCTTTTGCTACTCATGTTGATCTCCCTAAGGAGAAGTGGTTTAAATATCATCCTCCCATAGAAGTAAAAGTAGCTGCACCTATTAAAGTTGAAGAAAATACTATCACTTATAATGATCCTATTGTTCCTACTGCTTATGTTGAGAAACCACCTTTTCCTGTTAGGATAGAAGATCATGCTAAAGCTTCAACTGTGGTTCGTAAAAGCAATATTAGAACTTATACACCTCCTGAGCAAGTTAAAGTTGAACCTAATATTGCTGTGGTTAAAGATCTCTTGGCTGATAATATTGATGGGCATGTTATTTAGTTTTGTGATGAGACTGCTAGAATTGCTAAACCTTGTGCTAAAGATAAACATAGACCTATGGTAGGCATGCCTGTTATTTCTGTTAAAATAGGAGATCATTGTTATCATGGCTTGTGTGATATGGGTGCTAGTGCTAGTGCTATACCTATTGACTTATACAAAGAAATTATGCATGATATTGCACCTGCTGAGTTAGAAGATATTGATGTCACAATTAAACTTGCCAATAGGGATACTATATCACCAATTGGAATTGTTAGAGATGTTGAAGTCTTGTGTGGGAAAACTAAATATCCTACTGATTTTCTTGTTCTTGGTTCCCCACAAGATAGCTTTTGTCCCATTATATTTGGTAGACCCTTCTTAAACACTGTTAATGCTAGGATAGACTGCGAAAAGGATGTTGTTACTATTGGCCTAGGTGATATGTCTCATGAGTTTAACTTTTCTAAATTTCATAGACAACACCATGAAGAGGAATTGCCTAGTAAAGATGAAATTATTGGTCTTGCTTCTATTGCCGTACCTCCTAGTGATCCTTTAGAACAATATTTGCTAGACCATGAAAATGATATGTTTATGAATGAAAGAAGGGAAATAGATGAAGTGTTCTTTAAACAGGGTCCTATTCTGAAACACAACTTACCTGTTGAAATCTTAGGGGATCCTCCTCCACCCAAGGGTGATCCCGTGTTTGAGCTTAAACCATTGCCTGATACTCTTAAATATGCTTATCTTGATGAAAAGAAGATATATCCTATTATTATTAGTGCTAACCTTTCAGAGAAGGAGGAAGAAAAATTATTGAAAACTCTGAAGAAGTACTGTGCTGCTATTGGATATACTCTTAATGATCTTAAGGGCATTAGTCCCACTCTATGTCAACATAAAATAAATTTGGAGAAAGATGCCAAACCAGTTATTGATCACCAACGATGGCTGAATCCTAAAATGAAAGAAGTGGTAAGAAAGGAAATACTACAGCTCCTTGAGGCAGGTATAATTTATCCTGTTGCTGATAGTCAGTGGGTAAGTCCTGTCCATTGTGTTCCTAAGAAGGGAGGTATTACTGTCGTTCCTAATGATAAAGATGAATTGATTCTGCAAAGAATTATTACAGGTTATAGGATGGTAATTGATTTCCGCAAGTTAAATAAAGCTACTAAAAAAGATCATTACCCCTTACCTTTTATTGATCAAATGCTAGAAAGATTATCCAAACATACACATTTTTGCTTTCTAGATGGTTATTATGGTTTCTCTCAAATACCTGTGTCAGCTGATGATCAAGCTAAGACCACTTTTACCTGCCCTTTCGGTACTTTTGCTTATAGACGTATGCCTTTTGGTTTATGTAATGCACCTGCTACCTTTCAAACATGCATGATGGCTATATTCTCTGACTTTTGTGAAAATATTTGTGAGGTTTTCATGGACGATTTCTCCGTCTATGGATCCTCTTTTGATGATTGCTTGAGCAACCTTGATCGAGTTTTGCAGAGATGTGAAGAAACTAACCTTGTCTTGAATTGGGAGAAGTGCCACTTTATGGTTAATGAAGGCATTGTCTTGGGGCATAAATTTTTTGAAAAAGGTATTGAAGTTGATAAAGCTAAAGTTGATGCTATTGAAAAGATGCCATGTCCCAAGGACATCAAAGGTATAAGAAGTTTCCTTGGTCATGCCGGATTTTATAGGAGGTTCATTAAGGACTTCTCAAAATTTTCTTGGCCTCTGACTAATTTATTACAAAAAGATATACCATTTGTCTTTGATGATGATTGTGTAGAAGCATTTGAAATACTTAAGAAAGCATTGATCTCTGCACCTATTGTTCAGCCACCTGATTGGAATTTACCCTTTGAAATTATGTGTGATGCTAGTGATTATGTTGTAGGTGTTGTTCTAGGGCAAAGAGTTGATAAGAAATTAAATGTTATTCAATATGCTAGTAAAACTCTAGACAATGCCCAGAGAAATTATGCTACTACTGAAAAAGAATTCTTAGCAGTTGTATTTGCTTGTGATAAGTTCAGACCTTATATTGTTGATTCCAAGGTAACTATTCACACTGATCATGCTGCTATTAAATATCTTATGGAAAAGAAAGATGCTAAACCTAGACTTATTAGATGGGTTCTCTTGCTACAAGAATTTGATTTGCATATTATTGATAGAAAGGGAGCTGAGAACCCCGTTGCAGACAACTTGTCTAGGTTAGAAAATGTGCTTGATGACCCACTACCTATTGATGATAGCTTTCCTGATGAACAATTAAATGTCATAAATGCTTCTCATACTGCTCCATGGTATGCTGATTATGCTAATTACATTGTTGCTAAATTCATACCACCTAGTTTCACATACCAGCAAAAGAAAAGGTTTTTCTATGATTTGAGACATTACTTTTGGGATGACCCACATCTTTATAAAGAAGTAGTAGATGGTGTCATTAGACGTTGTGTACCTGAGCATGAACAGGAACAGATCCTACGCAAGTGTCACTCCGAAGCTTATGGAGGACACCACGCTGGAGACAGAACTGCACATAAGGTACTGCAATCCGGTTTTTATTGGCCTACTCTCTTCAAGGATGCCCGTAAGTTTGTCTTATCTTGTGATGAATGTCAAAGAATTGGTAATATTAGTAGACGTCAAGAAATGCCTATGAATTATTCACTTGTTATTGAACCATTTGATGTTTGGGGCTTTGATTACATCACTACAGGAAACAGCTACTTTGCCGTCTGCCATGGCGGACGGCAAAGGCTCGAAAGGCGGACGGCAAAGACCTTTGCCGTCAGCCGCGGACGGCAAAAGGCTCCGGCAAAGAAGGCTACGGCAAAGACCTACTTTGTCGTCTGCTTCCAGGCGGCGGACGGCAAAGGCTCTTTGCCATCTGCGGCGGACGGCAAAGAAGCGGACGGCAAAATGAGTAGTGTTAGTGTCCGTTAGGTGGCTAACGGCAGCCTTTGCCGTCCACCAGCTGACGGCAAAGGCTGCAGGCTCTTTGCCATCTGTTGGCAGATGGCAAAGAGACCAAATAGGCATTAATTCTGTTTCTTCTTATATCAATTCATTTTCACAGAAAATCAAACACACATATATATATATATGACCAATATAGCATATCCAACACATATTACCAATACTCATGAACACATATATATCCAACACATGTTACCAATATATAGTCATGAACACATATATATCCAACACATATCCATGAGCACATATCCAACAAATATTACAAGGAATGATCTAAAACTAAATATCTATTTTCCTAAAAGACTATCTTATTACTAAGATCTTCTCCGGATCTTCTTCTTTTCTTCCAACCTGCATAACAAAAACACTAAGAAAGAGAGAATGGGTTAGGAGTAGAAATGTAGCATTTCACTTGGTGAAATGCAATGCCCTAGGAGCCAGTACTTGAGATCAAGATAATCAGCCAACCAAACCAAGTCCCAACACATCCAACCACCAGCAGCTTAGAAGAGATAACTATTAAGGAGAGCTATAGAAGACCTCAAGGTATACTTGAGGGATTATGTGCTCAGACAGCCTGGAAGTGCCAGGGCTAGTTCATCACAGCACAGGGATAGTCACATGTAAATTAAGCCTAAGAGAGGGGGGCTCAGACCAGCATCACTGCCCAAATCAGATGTAGTATCTGTCTTATCAGTAGAAAACTAGGAAAGTAACAGCCAAAACCAAGTATAGCATCTGTTCATAGGCTATTAGAAAGAGACAAATAGGAATAGCCAAACCAAGTGGTATCTGTTCATATCAGTATTAGAAGTAAAATAACTAAGAACAAGTGAGTATCCGTTCATGAGTAAAGTAACTGACCAAAGTAACAACTCCAGGATCAACTAAACAGAACAGAGCAGTACAGGAGTATATATACTTCACAAATACACATAGATGGTCACTGACCAAAACCCTGACACAGCAAGAATCATCACAGAGAGCTCCAATACAAGTTGATGCTCATCTACAGCAGCTAACCACAGCTAATAGAGCCTCACATCCCACAAGATCAAGATCTAGAGCTATGCATTAGAGAGATCAGGAGGGGAGCAAGGAGAAGCTCACCAAAAGGAGTTGTAGCCGAAGTAGGATGCAGCCACACCATCACTATGGTGTGACCAGCATCACAACCAACACCACCACAACAAGCCGGAGCTTGCCAGAGAGCACCACAACGGCGGCACCAGTGAGAGCACGGGCACGAAGGCGCCAACCAGGGGCACCGCAGCACGGAGGCGCCACCCAGGGGCACCACCGCGCCACGGCACATCCAGCACCGCCGGCGACGTGGGCACATCCAGCACCACCGCTCCACGGCACATCCAGCACCGCCGGCGACGTGGGCACATCCAGCACCACCGCGCCACGGCACATCCCACAACCACAACCACGACACATTCAAGTTGTGAAGTGCCATTCATGTGTCACTAACATGTGGCCCCAGGGCACTTTTTAGGTATACATCTTTCTGTGGTACCAAGTTAAAAAAATCTTGGTACTAGTTGGCCCCAGACGCACAGAGGTCAGGTTTCTGAATATAGCAATGAGCTGCTTCGGAGGTTCTGGCTGAATCCAAATCTGCAGCAAGAACATACATGCACAACTGAAACTGGTAGAGAAGACATGGTATGACGATGCAGAAGATTTATATTTAAGTGGTGCGCAGAAATTAAGTATACCATTTGGTACCCAAAACACAGAGTCAGTGTTGACAGGTTCCTGGCACCAACACTCGTTGACAGGCATTCGCTAAGCGCGAATGGCTCTTGCCATGCCTTGGCTTTAGAAGCGAGTACTAAACCGCGAAGCTCAGGAACGTAGCCAAAGCGCACTGGAGGGTTATTGAAGAGCCAACATTTGCACTCCACTTGTCTAAGCTTGGGGACAGAGACGAGCTCGATCCGTGTGCACAAAAGGCCGATGAACTCAAGCTCCTGGAGCTCAGAGCACGGCACATCGATCTTGAGCGTGGAGTGCAGATCAAGCAGTCTGCAGAATCTCAAGCTGAGGTGCCTGAGCCTACTGCAAGTGCTAATGAGGTCAGGTGAGGGGAAGACGTGTAGAAGCTGAGGACGAGCACCTTGAGGGCACCACTCTCGCACACTCCCTCGGCGGGAGGCACCCGAGTGAGCAAGGCCCGCGCCGCGCCCGTGAACGCGTCCATGACCTGGAGCGATGTGGCGCCGCGGAAGTGACCGGCGTCGAGGTGCACGAGCGAGAGGTGGCTGGGGAGGTGCCGCCACCGCGTGGAGAGCGCGCCGGCGCGGACCGCCTCGCGCAGGTGGAGGCGCTCGAGGATGTCGAGGAGGAGGTGGTCGGGGAGGGCGCTGATTCCGTCCTCGCCGACGTGGCCGGCGTTGCGCTTGGGCGGCGGCGACTCCATGGTCCCGACCGATTGACTGAAACCCTAGCTCGAATCAATGCGCCCCAGGCGGCGGCCTCCTGTTCGAGGTCGCGGCTCCCCCACCTTGTGCCTGCCGCGCGATCCGGTGGCGAGGCCCGCCGGGAGGTCGGTGGCGCCGCCCGCGGCATCCCCGGGGCGCCGGTCCCAGGCGACGGAGACGGAGAGCGGGTGCGAGGAGTCCGGGCAGCGGCCCCGCGGGGCCTCGGCGGGCGCCCGGGAGAGGGAGACCGCGGCGGCGAGGAACCCGGCGAGGCCGAAGAGGAGGCAGGCCGCGGAGACGGCCGGCGAGGAGAGGAGGTGGCGGAGCGAGGAGCGGCGGGGGCGGCGGTGGGTGCGGATCTGGTGGGCCTCGGGGAGGGGAGAGAGGGAGAGAAGAGATAACGGCGGGGGGAGAGAGGGAGAGAAGAGATAACGTGCGGTGGGGGTGTGGATCTGGTTTGCCGTCCGCTGTTTTGTCTCTTTGCCGTCTGCTAGCAGACGGCAAAGTGGGGGCGTTTTTTTTCCGTAAACGGCTCGTTAGTGGGGGGCCACCTCTCTCTTTGCCGTCCGCCAGCTGACGGCAAAGATTCTTTGCCGTCCGCCAGCTGACGGCAAAGAACTGACTGATGGCAAAGGCCTGTTTTGCTGTCTGCCATTTTCTTTGCCGTCTGCTTTTGGGTAGCTGATGGCAAAGACCTTCTTTGCCATCCGCTAGCAGACGGCAAAGAGCTGGCAGATGGCAAATTAGCTGATTCCAGTAGTGCATGGGACCGTTTCCTGCCTCTAATGGATATACACATATTTAGTTGTTGTTGATTACGTTACTAAGTGGGTAGAAGCTATTCCAACTAGTAGTGTTGATCATAACACTTCTATTAAGATGCTTAAAGAAGTTATTTTTCCGAGGTTTGGAGTCCCTAGATATTTAATGACTGATGGTAGTTCACATTTTATTCATGGTGCTTTCCGTAAAATGCTTGCTAAGTATGATGTTAATCATAGAATTGCATCTCCATATCACCTGCAGTCTAGTGGTCAAGTAGAATTGAGTAATAGAGAGCTCAAATTAATTTTGCAAAAGACTGTTAATAGATCTAGAAAGAATTGGTCCAAGAAACTTGAAGATGCATTATGGGCCTATAGAACTGCATATAAAAACCATATGGGTATGTCTCCGTATAAAATGGTTTATGGAAAAGCATGTCACTTGCCTCTCGAACTAGAACATAAGGCTTATTGGGCCATTAAAGAGCTCAACTATGATTTCAAACTTGCCGGTGAGAAGAGGTTATTTGACATTAGCTCACTTGATGAATGGAGAACCCAAGCCTATGAGAATGCCAAGTTGTTTAAAGAAAAAGTTAAAAGATGACATGACAAAAGAATACAAAAGCGTGAGTTTAATGTATGTGATTATGTATTGCTATACAACTCTCGTTTAAGATTTTTTTGCAGGAAAACTTCTCTCTAAATGGGAAGGTCCTTACGTTATCGAGGAGGTCTATCGTTCCGGTGCCATAAAAATCAACAACTTCGAAGGCACAAATCCGAAGGTGGTGAACGGTCAAAGAATCAAACATTATATCTCAGATAATCCTATAAATGTTGAAACTAATGTTATTGAAACCGTAACCCCGAAGGAATACATAAGGGACACTTTCCGGAACGTTTCAGACTCTGAAACGGAATAGGTATGTGGTACGGTAAGTAAACCGACTCCAAAACAGTTCTAATGGCAATTTTTCTTCGTTTTGGAATATTTAGAAAAATAGAAAAATAAGAAGCAGTCCGGGAAGGACACAAGGCCTCCACGAGGGTGGAGGGCGCGCCCCCTGCCTCGTGGGCACCTCGTGTGCTCTCCGGACTCCGTTTTCTTGCACGTTACGTATTTTGGTCGGAAAAAATTCATTATATAATCTCCCAAAGGTCTTGACTCCTGTATCACGCAAATATCCTCTGTTTTCATTTCGAGTTGTTGCTGCTGCAGATTAGAGCAAGATGTCTTCTCAAGAGTCAGTCGGGGAGAGCCGGGTGTCTCATCCGGCATCGAGATCAAGGACAAACAGCGATGCTGACCACTTTCGGCCAGCAACGGAGGAAGAGATGGAGGCTGATTTGAAGAGGGTAGACGCCATGGAGGAGGATCAAGAAGTCGCTTCTCGCTTCCGAGCTGGATTCACAATGGGGGAACTACAGAGATCGGCTATTCCAAACTCGGTTATCCCTTCCAATGTTAGATTTCTTTCTTATGAAAATATGAAGAAGAGTGTCACTTGTTCTCCCGCAGCTATGCAACACCCTTGGGTGCGAGGAGCTTTGGCCGTTACAGGAAAGCTTCGTAAGGAGATAATGGATCTCAAGCAGCAACTCAATAAGCTCGAAGAAGAGAATCGTCTCCTGAGGATTACCATCACCAATAATATCACACCATCACGTCCGAAGAAGGAAGCATAATCACATGGGTATGGGCACTCCCCTTGGCAACTGCCAAGCATGGGGGAGGTGCCCCGGTATCGTATCACCATCACATCTCTATCTGTACCGTTTTTCTTAGTTCGATCCTTTTAGTAATATCTTGATCTAGTAGAATAAAATCTTAGTATGATTTAGTTTTGAGTTTTGCTTTATGATCCCTCTATGTAATCGAGTCCGTGAGCTATATAATAAAGATAGTGTTGAGTCAAGTGCTTGATTATTTTGCTTTAATCTTGGGGGAATAAAGAAAAGAAAAAGAAATAAAAAGAGATCATATTGATCTTATGGAGAGTAATGACTTCACATAGAAAGAGTATGATGATTAAAATTTGTTGAGAGTTGACAAACATAGCTTTGGTCATCGTTGCAATTAATAGGAAGTAATAAAGAGAGAGAGGTTTCACATATAAATACTATCTTGGACATGTTTTATGATTGGGAGCACTCATTAAAATATGACATGCTAAAGAGTTGATGTTGGACAAGAAGACAACGTAATGGGTTATGTTTTCTTATATCTGAGATAAAGTATATTGTCATGGATCATCCAACATGTTGAGCTTGCCTTTCCCCCTCATGCTAGCCAAATTCTTTGCACCAAGTAGAGATACTACTTGTGCTTCCAAATACCCTTAAACCCAGTTTTGCCATGAGAGTCCATCATATCTACCTATGGATTGAGTAAGATCCTTCAAGTAAGTTGTCATCGGTGCAAGCAATAAAAATTGCTCTCTAAATATGTATGATTGATTGGTGTGGAGGAAATAAGCTTTATACAATCTTGTGATGTGGAAGAAATAAAAGCGACGGACTACATAATAAAGGTCTATATCACAAGTGGCAATATAAAGTGGCGTTCTTTCGCATTAAGATTTTGTGCATCCAACCCTGAAAGTGCATGGCAACCTCTGCTTCCCTCTGCGAAGGGCCTATTTTTTATTATTATCTTCTACCTTATGCAAGAGTCATGGTGATCTTCACCTTTCCTTTTTACATTTTATCCTTTGGCAAGCACAGTGTGTTGGAATGAACCTAATACATATATCTAATTGGATGTAAGTTAGCATGAACTATTATTGTTGACATTACCCTTGAGGTAAAAGGTTGGGAGGCGAAACTATAAGCCCCTATCTTTCTCTGTGTCCGATTAAAACTCCGTAACCACAAGTATTGCGTGAGTGTTAGCAATTGTGAAAGACTAAATGATAGTTGAGTATGTGGACTTGCTAAAAAGCTCTGACATAGACTCTTTCTGATGTTATGATAAATTGCAATTGCTTCAATGACTGAGATTATAGTTTGTTAGTTCTCAATAAAGTTTCTGATCCATACTTTGCATTGTGAATAGATTATTACTTGAGCATGAGAAATCATATGACAATATCCATATATGTTGCTGTTCTAAGAATGATCATGATGCCCTCATGTCCGTATTTTATTTTATCGACACCTCTATCTCTAAACATGTGGACATATTTATCGCTATCGGCTTTCGCTTGAGGACAAGCGAGGTCTCAGCTTGGGGGAGTTGATACGTCCATTTTGCATCATGTTTTTATATCGATATTTATTGCATTATGGGATGTTATTACACATTATGTCACGATACTTATGCCTACTCTCTCTTATTTTACAAGGTTTACATAAGGAGGGAGAATGCCGGCAGCTGGAATTCTGGGCTGCAAAAGGAGCAAATATTAGAGACCTATTCTGCACAACTCCAAAAGTCCTGAAACTCCATGGAAGTTGTTTTTGGAAATAATAAAAAATACTGAGCAGAAGAAATACCAGAGGGGGCCCACACCCTGGCCACGAGGGTGGGGGGCGCGCCCAACCCCCCTGGGCGTGCCCCCTGCCTCGTGGGCCCCCTGTTGGCCCTCCGGTGCCCATCTTCTGCTATATGAGGTCTTTCGTCCGAAGAAAAATCGTAAGCAAGCTTTCGGGACGAGACTCCGCCGCCACGAGGCGGAACCTTGGCGGAACCAATATAGGGCTCCGGCGGAGCTGTTCTGCCGGGGAAACTACCCTCCGGGAGGGGGAAATCATCGCCATCGTCATCACCAACGCTCCTCCCATCGGGAGGGGGCAATCTCCATCAACATCTTCACCAGCACCATCTCCTCTCAAACCCTAGTTCATCTCTTGTATCCAATTCTTGTCTCTAAGTCTGATATTGGTACTTGTAGGTTGCTAGTAGTGTTGATTACTCCTTGTAGTTGATGCTAGTTGGTTTATTTGGTGGAAGATCATATGTTCAGATCCTATATGCATATTAATACTCCTCTGATTATGAACATGAATATGCTTTGTGAGTAGTTACGTTTGTTCCTGAGGACATGGGAGAAGACTTGCTATTAGAAGTCATGTGAATTTGGTATTTGTTCGATATTTTGATGAGATGTATGTTGTCTCTCCTCTAGTGGTGTTATGTGAACGTCAACTACATGACACTTCACCATTATTTGGGCCTAGAGGAAGGCATTGGGAAGTAATAAGTAGATGATGGGTTGCTAGAGTGACAGAAGCTTAAACCCTAGTTTATGCGTTGCTTCGTAAGGGGCTGATTTGGATCCATATGTTTCATGCTATGGTTAGGTTTACCTTAATACTTCTTTTGTAGTTGCGGATGCTTGCAATAGGGGTTAATCATAAGTGGGATGCTTGTCCAAGTAAGCACAGTACCCAAGCATGGGTCCACCCACATATCAAATTATCAAAGTACCGAACGCGAATCATATGAACGTGATGAAAAGTAGCTTGACGATAATTCCCATGTGTCCTCGGGAGCGCTTTTCTCTATATAAGAGTTTGTCCAGGCTTGTCCTTTTCTACAAAAAGGATTGTGCCACCTTGCTGCACTTTATTTACTTTTGTTACTTGTTGCTCGTTACAAATTATCTTATCACAAAACTATCTCTTACCTATAATTTCAGTGCTTGCAGAGAATACCTTGCTGAAAACCGCTTATGATTTCCTTCTGCTCCTCATTGGGTTCGACACTCTTACTTATCGAAAGGACTACGATAGATCCCCTATACTTGTGGGTCATCAGTGGGACGATCGCATGCCGGATTAATCAAAGGAAAGCGGATACGCCCATTCTCGTGCAGAGATGGGTAGTAGAAAAGACCAGGGTGGGTGTGCATGCGAACCTCGTTGTAACGCAAGTCTACAAGAGCCTCGATAGCAGCAAACTGAACCGCCTGAGATGGCGTAGAAGCAAGACCACCCTTAGTCGAACGATTGTAAGCGCTGGAAGGGGAGTTGTGGTGTAGAGTGACCTCAGCATAATACTCATACAATGCACCGGCCAGATGCTCGCGATACACCCGATACTCTGGATCAGCACCCTCTGGGTAGAGTCGTCGCCACACGTTCTGAAGCAGGTGCGGCGATGTGTACGGAGCTGGCTCAGGATGGTACAAGATCGGTACTGGTGCCATCTACACTCACAAACCACACGGTTAGTAATAACAACAAATAAACATGCATGCAATGCAACAACCAATTTCTATGACTACCGGCACTCAAACGAAGCTATCTACAGTATCACTAACGCACTAACGGTCTAGCGTGTCCTACAATCAGCGCGGCTCTGATACCAAGCGTTGTGGCACCCCGGCTCAGAGCAACCGGTTTACCTTGCATTGCCAGCCCAGAGATCAAGTCTTCTGGCAATACACAACAACATGGTACAGAAACAACCGCTTTATTGATGCTAGCGGGTTACATAGGTCTGATATTACATCGAGATACGAGGCCAAGCGACACACACGGTGCTGCTGGACAGTATGTACGTTATTTAATGAACATGACGGGGCCTCGATCACATGAACTACCCGGCAGCAGAAGAACGACGAAGTGGCACTCCATAGCACAGGGACACCGACGTGGACACGGCCTAGACACGAGATGCGCTCCGATGCGAACCGACTTGCCTGAAAGCTGGCATAACACACCAGGTCAGTACATTGAATGTACTTGCAAGCTCACAACAAACATAAGCACGATGACAGACAATATCATGATATTTAATCAGGTTAATGCAATGCAAAAACTACTACCGATGCAATACAAACGATACGTGCACTGAGTCCAACGGACTCGCTTACCAGACGGTTACCTCGTAACCAAACGGTGACCATACCGGGGTCACACCTGAAACCAATCACTCATGAACACCTCAAGAGTTCATGATTCACCACGAACCAATGCATCACAACAATCACTTAGTTTGCAAGATTTATTATAAAAGTTGATCCATGGTGTGACTTACTCACGAGTTATGCCCATAACCGAGGACGCGGCTATCGATAGATTAAATACACTCTGCAGAGGTAGCGCACTTTACCCACACTACGGAACACCTGGCCTCGCATTCCCATTCGGGTGGACCAAAGCATTCCGATGAAACCCTCCATTTGTCATGCACTCTCCCCGGCCACTCTGACCAACTCCCTCTCAGGGCTAGGTCTTGGGTGGCCCCGTGTCTACCAAAGACACCAACGGCCACCGTCGTGGCAAAACGGTCCCAAACGGGGACAAGGTACCATAAAAACAAAAACGAGCACACAAGGTTATGTCTGCCTACCGTGCCAGGGTATGCACACCCATAACCTTCCCTCGCGGGAGGCACCGGTGAGAGCCACAACAAAGGACCGAATCAAGACCTTCCCACAAGGTAAATGTGGTCGCACTGAATTAAAACCCGATTCAGTGGCACCATGATGTGATCAACATCATATTCAAGTTGAACTTAATCAAGTTTAACTTTGATAAAAACTTTTTATCAATAACATGATATAACGCGAATAAACATGCAACTACTCGTCATGCAAAGCAAACAACGCATAGTCATGGATCAAACTTAACAACATGATTATCCTGCAATACTTAAGATCAAAACTTCTCTGGTTATAACTCATTTTTATTATCAAGCAATATTTGTATAAGCTCATCATTTAAATGAAACTATCACTTAGTAAAATAACTACCGTTAATTTCCATAGCAACATGTCTAGTGTAAAATCTTACTCTACTTAGCCAAACAAGTTCATGCATTCAACCAGTAACTAACACAAGCATTTCAAGCATAATAAAGTAACTAACAATTAACCAAATTTATTTATCAAATTTTAATTGCAAATAAGAACTCATATTCAAGTAGAAAACCATAGATATTGAAATAACACCATCCAAATGCTGGTGTGGCTTGACTTAGTGTAGAGGAGGATCACACCCCTCTTGGTTTGCTTCAAGACAAGCTTCTCCTTCTGAAAAGAATTTAAAACCACAAAAATAATTATCAAAACACATTCTGAAAATCACCAGAAATTCTAGGCAACAAGGAAAAATCCACCTTTTGGTGTGGTGCTAGAACTTTCTGAAACAACGACAATGCAAAAAGAATCAATTCATTTGGACTTATGGTTTAGAAATGGTGGCTGGTCAAAGTTTATTCAAATTTCTGAATAATATTTGAATTAAACAGAAACCAGGGGGTGACGTCGAAGGCGTAAACGGGAAAGGCGCCTCCACTCGTACCGCTTCGGGCGCAAGTGATGAGACCGACAGGTGGGTCCTGCGCGTCAGGAGAGAGGGGGGAGTGTGAGATCAGAGAGAGGTGGGGCTTCGCCGAAGCTCACGCCGGCGACGAGGGGGTTTGGGGCTAGGCTAGAGGGATATGGTTGAAGCAAGGCTCGTGGCGCATCTGCCCGTACCCGTAGCTTGGCGTGGGGTGGACGGAGCGGCTCGCGGTCGAGCTCGCGAGCTACGGTGGCGGACAGAGATCGCCGGAGTGGTTGAAGACAACAGCTAGAGGCAGCTCCGAGGGCTCAGCGGTGTCCGGGCAGCACCAGCAGATCCCCAATGTCCCGCCCAAGCAGCTGCTTGAGCTCGAGAGGCACCGGAGAGCGGCGGCTGGACTGCGGAGATCGCTGGAGTCCTCTGGTCGGGGCGACGGCCAGAGGCCTGCCCGACCAAGCTGCTGCTCGTACGTGTTCGTGGAGGTGGTGTGGAGTGGTGCTTGGCTAGAAATCGAGGCGGGTCGCTATATATAGCCGGAGCGAGGGAGACGTGTCGCCGTCGGAGCTCTCTGGAAACGCGGCGAACGGCGACGAGAAGCTCCAATTCGAGGGGACAAACACTCAGCGTCAACGCAGGAGCTTGCCCACGCTCGCGGACGAGCACAGGAGGCGGTGGAGGAAGTGGACAAGTGCACGCTCGCACTGTGGCATTTTGGCCGCGACGTGCCCGTGCTTGCTGCGGCGGCTCCGGCATCGTCGAGCGCCAGGGAGCGGTCAAGGGTGATGGGTCGGGGCTCGTGGCATGGCGCGGCAGTCGTCGGCGAGCGCTGGAACGAGCACGTGCGAAATAGAGAGGAAAGCGCCAGCCAGAGCGCGTCGAGACGTTGCCAGGCGCCGTGTCCTCGCGCGGTCACCAAGCTGGCATGGTCAAAACGATGCCCAGGCACGGCCAAACCTTGTCTACGTGTTCGTCCATGCAGTGTTTAGTCTAGGAGTGGTGATAGCTCATGCTCAGGCCGACCAGATTTAACTTAACCAAGCTGGCAAGTTTCTGACAAGAAACTTGGTCGCCAAGTTAAGCCACCTTCTAGAAGGCCATTAGGGCTGATCTCCTGGGGTTTAGGGTTTCTTAGGAGGGTGTTTAAGCTCAAGAACGATCAAGGCTAAAAGCTCAAGGAAAAATGCACTTGCTGTACAAAGTGCATTTCTGGCCAAGAATGGAAATGATTTTCTATACCAAAAATATTACAAAAAGTGATGCAATATTTTTGCATGGGAAGGTGTGCCAAGGTTCTAAGAATATTCAGGAATTATTTCAGATTTTTCTGAGCAAGAAAAATTGGGGTAGCTTTAGGGACAAGCTTCTGAATTGAATTTCAGAGAGGAAAATGAATATTTTTCTTTTATGAAAAATATTCATTTGATTATTTTGGGGATTTATTAGAGGAATAAGATAGATAGGTCACTTGGGTGAAAGTCAAGGATATGCCCAAGTGACAAGTCCATTTGAAATGATTCCAAAATCCAAATCAAGTCAGGGCAAAAACCACGGTAAAAACCAAGTCCGGAAGAAGAGAGAAGGCAAGTCCGGAAAAAGAGAGAAGGCAAAAATCCAGGCTGTCACACCGAACGGGTTACCTCGTAACCAAACGGTGATCTTACCCAGATCACAAACGAAACCAACACCTTGGTTCCCACAATCATCATAATTTCTCATCCATCATCTCTCAACCAGTGCCAAGTATATATAATTAGTGTGCATGATTACTTATAAATGTTGATCCATGGTGTGACCTACTCGCGAGTTATGTCCATAACCGAGGACGCGGCTATCGATAGATTAAATAACACTCTGCAGAGGTTAGCACACTGTACCCACATCACGGAATCCATGGCCTCGCACTCCCATTTGGGTGGACCAACAACATTCCGACAGAACCCTCCCATTGCCATGACACTCTCCCGGCCACTCCGACCAACTCCCCACTAGGCTAAGTCATGGGTGGCCCCGTGCCTACCAAAGGCATCAACTGCCACCGTCGTGGCAAAACATAAACGGTCCCAAACGGGGACAAGGTACCATAACAACAAACGGACACACAAGGTTATGTCTGCTTACCGGGCCAGGGTACCGCACGCCCATAACCTTCCCTCGTTGGAGGTACCGACCAGAGGCATGACAATGGACCGAATAAAGGCCTTCCCATAAAGGCAAATGTGGTTGCACTGGGAAAAACTCGATTCAGTGGCACCATCACTCGATCAACGTTATGTTCAAGTTGAATTAACATCAGGTTTAACTTGAAATAAAAATAGTTGGTGTCGTGATATTCCATGAATATGCAACCATCCAACATGCATCACATAACACTAGGAGAAACGGATCAACACCATCAAATCTTCTACTGGCACTAGTCCTCATCAAACCATACTGATTCTACTTCACTAGTTCTTAATACTCATCATTTTTAATCATGACACTATCTTATTAAAATCCACCTCTTGCATATGGAAAATAATACCGATGTTAGTCATATCATAACCATGTCATAATCACACAATCAAAAATTACTTCTACTAACTCATACTAGCTTAGATATTCTCACACTGCTGTAAACTAAGCATTTCAACCATAACAAGTAACTAGCATAAGCAATATTCATTTCAATAATTAAATGCATGAAATAACTCATATTCAAGTTGGAAAAATCATAAATATTTAAATGACATCATGCAAATGTTGTTGTGGCTTGCCTTAGTGCAGAGGAGGTTCACACTCCTCCTGGTTATCCTCAAGACAAGCTTCTCCCTCTGAAAATATTTAAAAACAAAGAAAGAAAATATCAAGAATCATTCTGAAAATCACCAGAAATTCTAGACAACAGAGAAAAATCTCCATTTTTGTGTGCTGCTAGAACTTTTCAAAATAAACACAATGCAAAAAGAATCAATTCATTGGACTTATGGTTTAAAAGTTATGGCTGGTCAAAGTTTCTAGTCAAAATTTGAATTAAATTTAAATAAAAAGAAAATCCAGGGGGGTGACGTCGAAGGCGTATTTCAGCGGGGCACCTCCACTTATACCGCTTCGGGCGCGGCCATGAGGATGACAGTGGGCCCCCACTATCAGGTGTGGAGAGAGAGGGAAACAGAGAGGTGGCGGTGCTTCCCCGGAGCTCACACCGGCGAGGAGGGCTTTACGTCCAATCTGAGAGGAATAGATAGCTAGAGAGGGTCACGGCACACCTGCCTGTACCCATGGCACGACGAAAGTTGGCCGGAGTAGCTCAGAATCTTCCTCCCAAGCGGCAGCTGCGGTCGGGTCTCGCCGGAGTTGAAGAAGACGGCAGAGGGAGGCGGTTCCAGGGGCTCCAACCGGGTCAGTAGGCACCAGTGAAATAGCAGGGAGTCGCCGGAGAAGTGGCACGAGCTCGAGAGGGGCTGGATGGGTGGGGGCAAACAGCGGGGATCGCCAGCGAGCTCGAGCTCGAGGACGGCGGCCCGAGGGCTGCCCGGCCGTGCTGCAGCTAACTACGGCGTTGTGGTGGATGTGTGAGTGTGTGGTGATGCTTGGAGAGGCTGGGGAGGGCCGTATTTATAGGCGAGGGAGGAGAGGGGCTCGGGCACCGCCGGAGTTCTCTAGAAGCGGTGCCCGGCGACGAGCAGCGTCAGTGAGAGGGGGTGAAGACGACGTGGATCACGTGGCCACTGTGGGTGAGCGGAGACGAGCACAGGGCTCGGGTAGCGACGAGCACAGTGGGCACGAGCGCACTGTTTGCTTGGTCGCGTCGTGCCCGTGCTCGCTGCAGCGAGCTCCGGCGTCGACGAGTGCCAGGGGGAGTTAAGGGCGTCGGGACGGCGATTGTGGTGAGGTTTGGCAAGGCACGGTGAGGTGGGAAGCGAGCACCCGCGAAACAGAGCCGTCGGCGACGTCCAGAGCGCGTCGACATGCAGGTTGGCACGGTCCATACGCGTGGTCACCGCGTGAACTTTGGCATCGTGCCACGTCGTGCCTTAAATTCATGTCTGGCGTGTAGTCCTTGATTGTTTGGGTTGAGCCAAGGCTTTGAGTTGATCACAAGTGAGCTGTGCGAGTGGGTTTCTTCCTGGCAAGTTTCTGGATAGAAACTTATGAGGTTAACTGAGAGAGATCCAGAAAGAGTTTAGGGCTGACCTTTGATGGTTAGTAATTTCTTAGGAGGGTAATGAAGCCCTAAAAATTTCAGCTTCATTGCATCAAGGAAAAATGCACTTCCTGTAGAAACTGCATTTTCTGACCAGAACAGAAATGATTTTCTATAGCAAAAATATTCCAAAAACCTATGCAATATTTTTGCTCATGGAGGTGTGCCAGGGTTCAAAGAATATTTGAGAATTTTTTCAGATTTTTGTGGCCAAGAAAAATGAGGGTTGCTTTGGAGCATATGTTTCTGAATTGAATTTCGGAGAGGGAAATGAATATTTTTCTTTTATGAAAAATATTCCTTCGGTCATTTTGAGATTTTTTCAGAGAAGGAATGACAAGTTGGAGAGGGATGGGTCACTTGGGTGGAAATCAAGGTCATGCCCAAGTGTTTAAGTCCAAGTGAGTTGATTCAAAAACTCAAATTTAAATCAAATGGCAAGAAAATCCAGAAAATAAAAGAGCGCAAAAACCAGGCTGTCACACTACCTCCATATTTCGCGATGAATTTACACTCATGATGATCTTGGCAAAAATATTAAAATCGGTGCTCTAAAACACTTTTGAAATACCTTATTGGAACATGATTTTTTCCCCAGAGCACTGCAAATGTTTTTTACCATGAAACTTTGCTCGCTGGTTAAACAATCTTTGTCACAAAATAAATTCGGATATCTCTGAACATTATTCCTATTTGTTTTTATTTTAATGTTCATCTGGGTGCATGTGCTCTCAGGAGCAACTCCATGTCCGAAGTACTATGTCTATCTACGCGCGGGCTACATCCGACACTCCCAGTTATGTCTTTCCCTTTGAAAGTCACAAATCACACCAGTGACATAATATTATTCTATTATAATCAAACCTATTTGAAAAGTGACAAGAATCCAAATTCAATTTCTAATTCGATAAACGAAAAACCCCACCGTGGATGCCAATTAACCTCGCTACCCCATACTGGTCTCACAATAGCTATCTTGCACTCTCTCTACACGTTCTCTCCTTAAATTTTTTAATCCTTTATTACAATATAATTGGGAATCTTGATTTATTCCCATCACATTGCTCATCAAATTCATGCCAACAAAAGAGTGATCTCTAAAAAGCACCAACGAAGCTTGTTGCAGACTTGCAGTGGTACTTTCCAATCTCTCATGTGAGTTGCTCCTCCTGAGCTTCTTTTACACCACCTCCCTCATTATTCCTTCACTGCCGCTTCACGCTTCCCATCCTCCTACTTTTCTTCCTCTCCTTAGTCTGCAACTCCTTTTGTCGTTGGTGGTGATGACAAGCCGTTCTCGATATTAGTCGCTCAAGGCGGAGATCAAAATGTATTCTCAATTATCTCGATGACAATTGCACTCTCCGACCTCTCCAGCAACTCACTCCGCCTTAGCTTTCTCATATCACAACTCCATTACAATTATTATATCTCAGGCGACCTTGTTTAGTCAAGACAAGTCAAAGAAATCAATCTCGGAGAAGTGACATGGGTGTTACCTAAACATGCCACTCAAGTCTTTGTATTTACTAATCTTTGCACACATATAGTAAATTCCAAATAAGCTATGTTGTACATTTAAATAGCAAGAATGAATGCTAGAAGCTCACAAGATTAAAAACAATAAGGCACATACAAGTTGATGATTTCTATGTGTTGTATTTTCTTAAACCGATGAGTTCAAGCCTTAGTTCTTGTGACCAAACTGACTGGGATGAGGTCTTTAGCTTGTGGATTCAATTGGCAAACGTAACTTGGCATGGATAAAGTTTGTTATTGCAAAAGATTTCAAACAAATGCACTGGTTTTCGTTTTGTAATGAATTTAGTCCTTACATTTTTAGAACTGATCAACTATTGTTCTCAACTCTAGTTTTCCAGCAAAAGGGCAATGTTTTCAGTATAGAATAACTCACTATGTCATTTTAGATATGTTCTTGTATTTTAGTATAGCAACCCGACCCAATATGGTCAAATCTCTGTGCTTTCCGTGCCATCCCTGGATCAGTATGGTGGCACACACAGTACTTCGATGAAATACCATAACATCACATGTAAAAGAAATACTGTAGATCCAGAGTATACCTTATATATCACAGCGAAAACAAAGTATAAGGGTGTGGAGTCCCATCAATGGCAACTTGAGTGTAGACCATAACCCTATATCATAACTCTTACTCGTCATAGAAATATCTGCAACATGATAAGTTGCAGCCATGTAGGTAAGTACATTGAATGTACCGGCAAGATCACAATTAAACAGAAGAAAAGGCTATTCTATATGCAATATGGCTGTGGTAGCTCTAAGTCCGAGTTTTTGCATAAAAGCCAGTTTTGTCCTAACTCAAAGTTTTCATTAGCATTTTAATACTACCTGGATGTCATTTATGAGATGGTTCCGCCAACCAATTCTCATTCCCAGGTCATTATAATCCCAAATTCATTTAATCGGTAACAGTGTTGAGAATATCCAAATAATCCATTGCAGTCGCTCAAATTGTCCATAACCGGGGACACGGCTAATCAATTAGTTTAACACTCTGCAGAGGTTTGCGCACTTTTCCCGCAAGACTAGATCGCCTCCCTTGAAGTCCTCGCACTATCTAGTGTTTGAGAACAGGATGACCGAGACACAGTCTTTCTAGAGTACTCAACTATGCTAGAGCCCATAATAGCTTGCGGCTACACATGGAAGCTTCTGGTCTTGAAAGATCCATCAATCTCATTGAGCCTGGGTGGCCTTCCGTAAAACTGGGTGATCACTAGTCAATTCCCCGGATCCCCTGGTAAAACATGGTGATCACTAGTTAATCCCCACGATCCCTCTTGAGTCTATAGCACTGGGTGATCACTAGTCAATCCCTAGGATCCCCTCTTGAGTTTGTAGAAGTGGGTGATCACTAGTCAATCCCTAGGATCCCCTTTTCTTGCAAGCAGTCCACCCAGAGGTGTATTGAAATCTTGATGTCTTGTAGTCTTGAGGTTGATCCTGATATTATTATCACACTCACATCTCACATGGAACACTCATACCAATCCCCGTCTACCGAAGCATAGCTGCAACTAACTTAACAACGATTCCCAGGGCATGGGGACAGTTGTATATATGGGTTCCTACCTCATGATTTTACTCAAGCTACAAATTTCAATATTCCTATTGGATGCATCAGGAAAAGTGGCACTAATGCAATAAAATCATAGGTATTCAAAATATGATCAAAGTGAACTTGCCTGGTAAAGTTGATGAAGATTATATCGCTCTCATAAATAGCTTGATAGAACTATTCGTCACTCTCCGATGAAATCCATATTAATCAAACATTGCATTCATACAAGAAATCACATCTAGCAAGCATTTCTAGCAATCAAAATAACAATCAACAAATAAAAAGCAATAAAGAAAACAAACTTGAGAACAAAAGAATACTAAATGAAATTCAAAGAAAACTTCAAAGGAAAACTATAAAGATTAACAACTAAACAACCAAAGTTTTTGTCCTAATTAAACTTAAAAGAGAAAGTAAACAACTAAGTTAACCGAAAATAAAATCTAAAACAAATAAATAAATAGAAAGTAATTCACTAGCAAAAAGAAACACTTTGAAAGCTAAAATAAAAGTAAAGTTATAACTAAAACAAGTTTTAAATTTAATTTAACTAAAACAAATTTTCTAATTATTAATAAAACATAGTTTTTATAAACTAACAGAAGGTTTTAACACAAATACCTAAGTGGAAAAGGATTTACTTTAAAATAAAAATAAACTATTTTCCTATAACTAAAACATGCATAACTAGTTCTGTTTTTGAAATCTAGTTTAGACAGATTTAAATCATACAAAAAAATATTTTTATTAGTTAACTAGTTAAATAAAACTACTAGAAAACAGGAGAAAAAGAAGTAAAAAACAATTTTTAAATAAAAGTTATTAGCTATTTAGACATTTTTTGAGAGGTTATTAGCTATTTAGACGGATGGGCGCATAGGAGCTAGCTGGGTCGGCCTGACACTTTAGTCTAGTGGGCTTCAACCATTTCTTTACCTTTTAAATAAAAGAAAATAGTGCTACTGTTGCAATAAAAACCAATAAAATTCATTTTTAAAATAAAAAAATGATTTCAAATTTATTTTCTCCACATTTTTCGTTGAAGGGAATCATTTTACCCTTATTTCTATATTTTTATTTTTAGGAGAAAATAATTTGAATAAAAACTTCAAATGAGTTTGAATTTGAATTTCATAGCATTTGCAATTCCTTTCTCTTTTTTCTTGGTCAAATATATTTCCAATTGCTTTTGAATTTGTAAGTGTCCTATTCCTTCTCTAATTTTGAATAAGTTTCAGAGAATTTGAAATTTGAAAATCAATTTCACCTAAATTGAAAAGGAAATTTCAAAAATACTTAAAGGGACTTTCAAAATGTTCCTTTTAAACTTCCAACTCTCTTTCTTATTATTTGAAGAAGTCATTTTATCTTCTCTCATGAAAATCCTTGAGTTGCATAAAGTTTTTCTGAATTTGAAATGTTTTCAAATGAAATTCTAATCTTTTCAAACCCTTTTCATTTCTTTAATGGAAGAAGTCTTGTCATCTTCACTCCAGGGTTTTGTATTTGAAAAGAATTTGAATTCATGGTGATCCAAATGCAAGGACAAAAGTTTGGGAAAGTCCTTTCATTCCCTCTCATTTAACTTTTAAAAAGTTTGAAATTCCACTCAATTTCACATAATCAATAAGACAAACAATCATAATTATTTATTTAATATAACATTCCAAAATTTAGAACTTTGGGATGTTACATTTAGATTATATACTTTTACTAGCACTTAAGTGTCGGAGATATCAGTAATTTTCTTATTAATTTAATCCATAAGTAAACCATAACGACAATGCGAACAATATTAATATCATATTATAAGTTAGTCATGTGAGCGTGTACTAATCATATAACATGCATATCTATGATAAGAACAAGTGCAGCTAACACATGAATCAATTAAAATGGGATGAACATATCATAACCTCCAGTCTGAAAAGTCATGGTCGCGGTGGCGGGATCAGTGATGCCACCCATGGTGATGTTACAGAACAAGTAGTCGTGCTGAGACACCCCCAAAATCGTATCACCCTTCTCCCCGTGCAAGATCACAAAGGTTAAGGTTTCAGAGACCTGCTCTCCTGTAGAGTTGTGCAAATGGTTTTTGTCAAAAAAGGAGTTGTGCACACGGTCGATGGGATGGAGTAGCCGGAAGCAACAATAGTGAGAGAAATATGTGATCTGGTCAGGTGAAGGCTAGCGCTCACATGACATAGGTGTTAGCTTGGTGATGTTACAGAACAAGTAGTCGTGCTGAGACACCCCCAAAATCGTATCACCCTTCTCCCCGTGCAAGATCACAAAGGTTAAGGTTTCAGAGACCTGCTCTCCTGTAGAGTTGTGCAAATGGTTTTTGTCAAAAAAGGAGTTGTGCACACGGTCGATGGGATGGAGTAGCCGGAAGCAACAATAGTGAGAGAAATATGTGACCTGTTCAGGTGAAGGCTAGCGCTCACATGACATAGGTGTTAGCTTGGCTCGACTCGTTTGTGAAACTCGACACGCACGACGGAGGAGCATGTGTGTACCACTTCTCTTCTCATGCTCCAATATCATGTTGAATAGAGTTCCGTATATGTTGGTCCCGATTCTCCTTCACTTTCCATGTGGAACTAAACTCCCACCAATGCATGAAAAATACTAGTGGACCTTTGAGATTTTCCAGGATATAAATGCTACCTAAACCCCGAAAGCCAGACTAACATTCAATATTAAGTTTATATATGAAATCTTTAGTAGTGTAAGTTGATGCGGTGAGTTGCTAAACCTTTAATCTTTGTACAAGGACCATGGCCCATTGGCGATCTATGATCACTAACTAACGTGACACGGGAGTTGTTCATAAATTTTGCATTGCATATGGTGAGTATCCCCCCCCCCCCCCCCCCCCCCCCTCACAAAGCGTATAAAGGGTAATTTAGGCCTTGCACAAATCGTATCCATTTTCGTACGTAGATGGAATATGCCATACGTATAAAAGATAATTTAGACCTTCCACAAATCGTATCCATTTTCGTACATAGATGGAATATGTCATACGTTCGGAGACCTCCTCTACGCTGGAATACCACACAGGCACAGCTAACCTGGGCCGGCCCATTTGCGCTGGAAAATCAACAAAAATTATGCCCTACATGGTTATCGAACTCACGACCAGAGATAAATTTCATAGCGCAGCTAGCCACTTCACCTGCCTAACTCAATTGTTAGAATAGCAGTGCCACACCTAAAGAATTAGCGGAAGCGGCAACACTTTAACACCAATTCACAAATACTAAAATGGGTGCGCGGATCTAACACACAAGCTCCCGCGACTGCATAACATCGCTAGTCCAAAACGATTTATTTCTTTGAAATTTCGTATGTGAATTTCTGCTTGACAAAGTAAATATTTTTTAAACCCAAACATTTTCAAAATCTGTGAAATATGTTTTAAAACTCAAACCTTTTGTGAACAATGTTTCAGACTCTCAAACTTTGTTTTAGAAAAATAAAAGCAGAATTGAAAACGAGAACATTTCTTGAAACTACAAACATTTTTTTTTAAATACAAACATTTTCTTAAAACAGGAACAAAATTGAAAATACGGACATTTTCTGAAACTACCAACAATTATTTCAAAATGCGAACATTTTATGAATTCCACGGAATGTTTTTTGTATTTTCAAATTGCTCATAATGTCAAAACACGAACATTAATACAAAGAGCAAAGAAAATTTTGCACACTAACATTTTTCTTTAAAATTTTATGAAAATCACTATTAAATTTGGAATTTCAAGAAAAAAATGAATAAAAATTTGAAACATTTTTTTTGAATTTGATCGAACATTTTTCTGTATTCGTGTAAAAAATCACCATGTTCAAGGTAGGGTGTAGGGGTAGGTCAGAAGGCTCCATTTGGGAGCATGTTTTTTCTCGACATCCGTCAAATGACCTAATTTTTTCACTGGCTTGTATGAACAATTCAAGGCACCATGCCAAGGTTTTTAGGTTTTCTACAAATTTCACATTTTCGGGAGTTTTCATTGTCAAAAAAGGGCGATAAATTGCCGAACGTGTCGCAACTTGCATACGGTGTCAAAAATCGTTCAAACTTGGCATGGATTCCTACCATGGGTATGCCCACCTGCTTGCAAAAGTTGGGTCATTGCAAGCGTATCCAAAAATAGACCATATTCAACGTAGGGTGTCCGGGTACGTTAGAATGCTCTGCGAGAGCACGTTGTTTCTCGACATCCTTGAAATGGCCCCAATTTTTCCCATGGCCTTGTGTGACCAATTCAAGGCACCATGCCTTGTATGCCACTATTTGTCCCAGATAGTTTAAACCTGACATAGATGCCTACCATGTGCATGCTCACCTTCTTGGAAAGGTTGTGGTCTTTTGAAGGATATCTGAAAACAGACCATGTTCAAGGGTGTTCAGGTAGGTCAGAAAGCTCCATCTGAGAGCACGTTGTGGTTCGACATCCATGAAATGGCCCCAATTTTTTATAGGACCTTGTATGGCCAACTAAATGCACCATGCCAAGTTGTTTTGTTTTATTGATGAATTTTGCGTTTTCTGGAGTTTCCTCGGCCAAAAAAGGTTGATAAATGGTCGGACGTGTCGCGACTTGCATACGGTGTTAGAAATCATTTAAACTTGACATGGATTTCTACCATGGACATGCTCACCTGCTTCAAAAAGTTGGGGTCATTTTAAGAATGTCCAAAACTAGACCATGTTCAATGAAGGGTGTTCGGTTGCCAGAAGGCCCTCAAAGGAATGAGACCAATCGCAGATATGCCCATAATGTAGATTAAGACGATGACGATTACCTCCGCAGGATTGTCTCCCTTATGGTCGTTGGCCTTCTGTTTCACAAAATCCGTCACTTTATCTGTCCTCGACCTCTTCGGGACGGCCGGCGGTTTTGAGTCGATTCATTAATTCAGGAGTTTGCAAAAATGTACAAGCATTGGCAAAAGATGAGGAAAACTTTATCCAAAAAAGGATGCGGGAAAAGAAAACGAAGAGCTGCTCTCGTGGCATGATGAAGCTCACGTGTTTGGACCCGGAAGGCGGCGATACTCCATGGCACCAGTGGCGGAGCTCGACTGCGATGTCAGGGAGCAAAAAGCAAAGTATAGATGTTTGGGGGGCTAATAAGAATACTTTGTTCTAATTATGCCTCCCTAAAAAAACTCCTTCAGTGATTTGTGTGGGCTGGGGGGGGGGGGGCAATAGCACCCCTGTATAGATAGCTCCGCCATTGCATGGCACTGCCTCTCATTTAGTCTTTGCAACTATGATAGAAGGCAACTACGTCCATGTGTTTAGGGGGGTGTACCGAAGCAGAAGTGTTGTTGAATGCCCACACAAAGGCGCATGCGCCGTGGTCTGCCAGACCCGCCACTTCTTCTTTTCCGCACCTCCGAGCAATGAAGGCCAAGACCCTCAAAGGAATGAGACCCACCGGAGATACGACCATAATGCAGATTAAGACGATGACGATTACCTGCGGCCCTCAAAGGAATGAGACCCATCATAGATATGCCCATAATGCAGATTAAGACGATGACGATTACCTCCGCAAAATTGTCTCCCTTATGGTCGTTGGCCTTCCGTTTCACAAAATTCCGTCACTTTATCTGTCCTCGACCTCTTCGGCACGGCCGGCAGTTTTGAGTGGATTCATTAATTCAGAAGTTTGCAAAAATGTACAAGCATTGGCAAAAGATGAGGAAAACTTTATCTAAAAAAGGATGCGGAAAAAGAAAACGAAGAGCTGCTCTCGTGGCATGATGAAGCTCACGTGTTTGGACCCGGAAGGCGGCGATACTCCATGGCACCAGTGGCAGAGCTTGACTGTGATGTCAGGGGAGCAAAAAGCAAAGTATAGATGTTTGGGGGGCTAATAAGAATACTTTGTTCTAATTATGCCCCCCTAAAAAAAAGAGGAAAGAAGAAAAGGACGAGAACTAACTATTTGAACGCAAGTGCTGAAGTCGGCTGGTTGGTTATTTTGTCCAACTATGTTCCAGGAAGTACCTAGTTCGATTCCTTTCAGACTCAGATTTTTTTCAAGATTTAAAATCAGGAAAAACAAGGGAAAGATGGCCCGGCCCAGCTCACTGGATGATTTCTAATATATGACCATCATGCCCTTATTTATGAAGAGGCATCGACTAATCTGAACCGTCTTCAGGGAGGTGTACCGAAGCAGAAGTGTATTTATCTTTCAACTAGTATATTAATTAGATATTTTATAGATGATTAATTTTTTGCACTCATGGCCGAATAGCTATGCAAACATAGCATCGGAACATTTGAAGATTCCTCTTGGGTCTATAAATGACTATCTATGGAAAGAACAAGGGAAAGATGATTAATTTTTTGCACTCATTGCTGAAGTCGGCTGGTTGGTTATTTTGTCCAACTATGTTCCAGGAAGTACCTAGTTCGATTCCTTTCAGACTCAGATTTTTTTCAAGATTTAAAATCAGAAAAAACAAGGGAAAGATGGCCCGGCCCAGCTCACTGGATGATTTCTAATATATGACCATCATGCCCTTATTTATGAAGAGGCATCGACTAATCTGAACCGTCTTCAGGGGGGTGTACCGAAGCAGAAGTGTATTTATCTTTCAACTAGTATATTAATTAGATATTTTATAGATGATTAATTTTTTGCACTCATGGCCGAATAGCTATGCAAACATAGCATCGGAACATTTGAAGATTCCTCTTGGGTCTATAAATGACTATCTATGGAAAGAAACGCAAGCAAGTCTTGTTTCGAACTGACCTTGTACGCACTGAAAACCCTACATGGGTTTCTTTCCATTTCCATGTCTCCCCTCTCCCTCCCAACAAATATATGTAAAGCAAATCTCATCACTTTCACTTCATAGATCGACAGAAATCAAAATTACCCCGCCGGCCGCTACATTGACCAGGAACAACGTCCCCGTCCAGGTACAACAGCATAGATTCTTGTGAAGCGCTCATATGATCCTAGCAAGAACGTACACTGTTCTTGCCATTCTCGCCGCATCTTGTGAAGCGCTCATACGCATTATGTTTGTCTGCTTGGTATACAGAAAGAGAGCAATGTCGTCCTCGACCGGGATGAAGTTGGGGGGCGCGCCGTCGTGGCTCGGTCCGCTGCTCGGCGCAAGGTTCTGCCAGCGGTGTGCTGCGCACCCCAGACTGGTCAAGAACGAGCGCAACCACTACTGCCTTAACTGCGCCGACGAGGAGAACGCCGTCTGCTGCTCCATGTGCCTCTCCGGCCACCGCGACCACCACGTCCTCCAGGTACGTACCATATACAAGCGCATCACGTGCGTAGCAATGGCAGCGGCGGCGTTGTGGATTGATGGATATTATTGCAGATACGGCGGTCGTCGTACAAGAACAGCCAGGTGATCCGGGTGGCGGAGCTGGAGGAGGTTGCGGTTGCGGACATGTCCCTGGTGCAGCCATACGTGGTCAACCACGAGAGGGTGATGTACCTCAACCCGAGGCCGCAGGCGCCGCAGCACGCCATCATGTGCTTCAGCCCCGCCGGCGCATACCTGATGTGCGGCCGAAAACTCGTCGACGAAATCTTCCGTTTCTGCTCCCTCGGCTGCAAGGTATACGCGCACAACCTAACATTTCTCGTGCATGATTTCCTAACATTTCTGTGCATTCACTAAGCGGGCGCGATGCCAATGTATAGGATCGATTGGAAAGCTAGCTTAGATTACACCCGGTCATGATGCTAGCGGAGTTGAAATCATCAAAATGCTTTGTCAACCAGTACATTGAATATGTTTACATGTTCCGACCGATCGACTTAAGTGGTGCATAATCCTCAGCCGAGGAACTACCTCCTAATATCATATCCCAGTGAGCAAAACATATTTGGATCCAAACACGTCAAATCTAATCTTTGGAGTATGATATGAATTAATGTTCTTTATTTGTCATTTTTGTTACTGACATGAGTTCCATCTACTAGCAAAGTATACAAATGCTGCCAGTCTTAGGCATCTGATTGTTCAGACATGCAGCCTACATACATCTACTAACTAGCTGGTCTATATACTTGACTCATGTAAATTTATGTTTCCCGTTGATGTCAGCTTGAAGGAATGGTGTCTGATCCCAACTTGACATTCATTCTTGATCCGGAATGCAAGTTGGAATACTCAGACTCAGACTCAACAGGAGAAGAAGATGACGGCGGCCATCTGCCAGGGCCTAGCAACTTTCAGCCAATTGGAGGGACTAGCTACCGCCGCCAGCCAAGGAAGGGCGTCTGTGGCCCACCTCAACAGGCGCCCTTCTACTGATCTTCGTTGTTTCTGGTCCGACATCGACATGGTTTTACATTTCCATCAATTCAAGAGCAACAGCGCTTCATTTGAGACATGTTGATCTTCCTTTCTTTCTAGAGATAGGTCAAGATACAGTGTTTCGGTTGGTCTGAAAATGGTGTGTCAGCATGCCTCGAATATATATTATGCATTATAATGCCCGTGTTTGGCACTTATTTACAATATTGTGGATGCTAGCAGGTGCTTGCTATTTATTTTGGATGCTACAATGTAGTGATTTCCTAGATTAAAAACAATGTTCTCCTAAACTATTGCTTCGGTTTCCACCTAGTTTTTTAGTCTCGCTTTACCCATAAACTAGAATACTTTAGCAGCGGTACCACCCCACCCCCACCCACGCGATCCATTTTCTATGAGCAAACGCATTAAAAATTCAACAGTTTTGTTAAATTCATGCATATAGGTTGTGGTGCAAAGTCTATGAATGTATTTTATTTGCGTAAGATATCATCATGTATGGCTGGTGCAAAAAATAATTAACTTGTTCACTTTTCTCTTTACATAAATCACAAACTTCCATATTTTTTGTTACCAAGTTTGCAGGGAAATACTCGATGTCATAATTGAGATGTAAGATTTGTTCATTTTTTTTGTAAATCTCCTACAATTATTTTGTCATTATATAAACCGATGGGGGCTACAATAGATAAAATAATTGATCGGGGCAAAATAAGCAAAATGAGCAAAAAATAATAATATTTTTGAAGGAGAGGGTGATATTTTTTCTTTATACTGAAGTGATGACCTAATTCTAATGATCTGTAAACTTATTTCATTATCTGTAGTTTCAGCAATCACCATTTCTAATTAGGCCGAGGAAGGGCGTTCAAATGGGCCTTTTCTCGTCCAGTACCGTTTGCTTTTGGTTAGTGTCAGTGATGTCAACATGGTTTGTTCTCTAAATTGCATGTTTAAAAGGTCCGTACATTCAGACATATTTTGTCGCTATACTGGATGTAGATCTTTTATTATTATTATACAACAACCTACACTCTATGAATTAAGGGCAAATGAGCATCCAAATTTCATGTAAGAGAAACTTGTGTGCATCTTGAAGGAAGTTGCCTCCAAATACTCCCTCCATTTTTATTTACTCATATATTAGCTTTGACTGAGGTCAAACCTTAAAATGTCTGACCAAGTTTAGAGAAAACAATATGTACATTTTAGACTGTAAAAAAACTATATGTCGTGAAAAATATATTGAATGATGATGATAATAATATTGATTTAGTATTACATATGTTAATATATTTTCTATAAACTGCCTCAAGTTTATAAAGTTTGACTCCAGACAAAACTACTATTCAGAGTAAATAAACCCGGGGGGGGGGGGGGGGGGGGGGGGGGGGGTACTAGTTCCAAGGAAATGGCGAGACCGCCTCCAAGCTGTAGACAAATGTGTTAAAAAAATATCGGTTGTGCATAGAAAATCACAAAAAAATCAACTATGCACGGCAGATGCTCCCTTGTCAAAGACAAGAAGATTGTGCACGCATCCATAAAATAAAATAAATTTAGTCTTTCATCCTAACGAATCAAGTTCATTTTGAAGTTTAGTGGAAATCCAAATGCATTTGCTTGGCACACGACTCACTCTAATATTTACACACTATATTTTTTAACTTTTTGAAACTCTTCAACTCAGTATTGAAAATTGTAATACTAGGAACAGGCGCTCTCTATAGTACAAAATCCACGTACCGATGTTTTACGACAATAATATTATACTATCATAAACTCCATAGAAAAACAAATTCAATCTATAGCTCGAGAAAAAAATACAAATGCTCAGCACTATCTCATGCATGTTATCCTGTACTCCCTTTGGTCCTTTATTTTTACTTCGTGTATTAGATTTCTGTCAAGTCAAAGTTCGCAAAGTTTGACCAAATTTATATTAAAAAAATATCAACATCTACAATACCAAATATATACTACGAAGCTACATTTCATAACAAATATAAAAATGTTGATTTGGCATTGTGAATGTTGATATTTTTCTTATAAGTTTGGTCAAAGTAGAGATGTTTTGACTTTGGACAAAACTTATATGCAGACTAAAAAGGACCGGAGGAAGTACTATTTCTATGTGTGCTTTCCCTAAATTTTAGAATCATGTTGATATAGACTATGTGAAGCCTAACATCCTGCTGGTAAAGAATATGTGAAGCCGACACATAAAAATGTTGATATATTCACCGCGCCCCGTGTAAAATTTGTGCAAACATGAAAGAGCTCTCTAAAAGCACCAACGAAAGCCTACCGCTAGAGAACTGAATACAACCAGATCTCCTGATGGCGGTGGCGCTTTCCAATGAGTAACTCCTCCAAAGATCTTCTACACCACCTCCATCGATGGCTTTTCCTGGCACTTTATGCTTCACATACTTCTACTTCTCCCCGCTGAAGTATGTGGGTTCTTTTCTCATTGTTGTGGTGGCAAGTTGTTTTCGATATTAGTTGCCCAGCTAGAAGACCAAACTGTACTTGCCAATCTTTCGAGGATGATGGCACTATCAGATCTCCCTCAAGAAAACTCCACTGGAGCTTGTTGTCGCTCAACTAGATGTGCAATCGATCTAGCATCAAGGTCAAACAGGTTGCTCCATGTTTCTCCCACTAGTGCAGCGATCAAAAAAGCGACTCTGCTCCTCCTGATATCCTCCATCGATCTTGTTGGTTTCGTTCGATTTTTTCTTGTCGCTCTGGTGGCGTGAGGGAGGGGGCCCCGATACTCCGCTATTGTGTCGTAGTTATAGTCAGGGTCAGTGTATCTAGCGGTGATGAACATAGGATAAGTCTCGTGATTACATTTGATCTGGTTTCAAATGTAGTAGATAGTGACTTTTTTCCTAGAGAGTCGAAGCCTATTCAGTGGGAAAAAAGGAGTGACACATAGTTCGGACTGGAACCCAATGGTCTGATGGAAACGTGAAACTCGTCATCTGTTGGTGATGATCGGTGGTACTCTATAGTGGGGGTTGAGTGGTGTGGGTTCGCGAACCTTGAGACTCGACCGGGACAACAGAGGCTCGACGAGGTAATAGCAGAGAGGCGTGCAGTATGCACGGGACATGGAGACGAACCAGGGCTCTAGTGGTCATACATGTGGTGAGACAACTGCGAATGCGGGATGACTACATGCAATGGTGAAATTCTTTCAAATTTCAAACAGATGGTCAAGGAAGATCGGTGATGTTGAGTTCAGGTAACTCTTATGTGAAACACCCAATATGTGAGTTGTTCACTTTCACGCTGGTCGGTGATCAGTGTGTGATGGCGTTGAACAGATACTCTGGTAGTTGGGAGCACAAACTAGAATAAAGAGAAACTCAATTTTGCTCGGGCGTTGACCGTGGTCAAGAAAAGGAGGGACTACAAGTTGCAGGTGGGGTCACATGGAGTCTTTGGAGTAGCAGCGGTACTCATGGGATAAGCTCAAGTCCAATGTACATGGAAATTTGACGCATGGACAAATTCAAGGTGGTGGAGAATATTCGTCAAGGTGAAGTTTGTTAGAGTTGTGTCGAATATTGTGTACAAGATAGGTTACAGCTGGACTCTAAGTAGTATTGTGTTTACATGGTATGGAGTCATGTCCTAGTAGGACACTTGTATCCTAGGCTTCTCATATATAGTGGGGTAGACCAATGGTGTAACCTATGCCAACATAAGAGCACAGACGCGCAAGGGGGAGCCGGCGGCGTGTGCCGGCGCCCGAGTGGCCGGTGTGCGGTGTTGTGAAGGTGTCACAGGGAGGAGCGCCCGTAGTCAGGTCCCGGGATGTAGCCATATTGATGAATCTTGTTAACAAATCTTGCTGTCGTGCTCATGCAATTGCTTGGCCCTCGAATGATCGACTAGGCGCCTCGGATTTATACTGACAGATCTCGTCACTTAAACATAGGTCCATTGCTGCCTTTTCTCATCGAGTTTTTTAGCTTCTGCCCCCACCGCCGTGTCATGGCCTCATTACCACCCTACAAATCTATCCCCTATATATGCCTACATGGCCATCACCACCTCCATGTCGATAGAGACACATCATTCTGTTTTTTGAAATTAACGACCCGTGGCAAGAGGCCCCTTCACCTAGGTCATCGACCATTGATGTGGTAAGTTGTGACCTAAATCATTAAACTTTGTAAAAGAGCCACTGCCCATTGGCGATCTATGATCACTAACTAATATAACACGCCACGGGAGTCGTCCATGTATTTCGCGTTGCATTTGGTGAGTATTTTGCAATTTAATTTTTGTTGTTGTTTTTCAACTAAGATATTAATTAGATGAATAATTTTTGCACTCATGGCCAAATAGCAATGCAAACATAGCAACAGAACATTTGAAGATTCCTCTTGTGTCTAAGGCTATACATGGAAAGAAACGCAAGCAAGTCTTGTTTCGAACTGGCCTTGTACGCAGTGGAAACCCTAAATGGTTTTCTTTCCATTTCCATGTCTCCCCTCTCTCTCCCAGCAAATATATATAAAGCAAATCACATCACTTTTATTTCGTAGATCTACAGGAATCAAAATTACCCTGCCGGCGGCCACCTCCACCCGGAACGACGTCCCCGTCCAGGTATGATCCTAGCTAGAACGTACGCTGTTCTTGGCATTCTTGCGGCGTCTTGTGAAGCTCACATGTGCATTATGTTTGTCTGCTTGGTATACAGAAAGAGAGCAATGTCGTCGTCGTCGGGCATGAAGTTGGACGGCGCTCCGTCGTGGCTGGGGCCGCTGCTCGGCGCGAGGTTCTTCGAGCGCTGTGCCGCGCACCCCAGACTGGCCAAGAATGAGTGCAACCACTACTGCCTTAGCTGCGCCGGCGAGGAGAACGCCGTCTGCTGCCCCATGTGCCTCTCCGGCCACCGCGACCACCATGTCCTCCAGGTATTTAACATATACAAGCGCATCACGTGCGTAGCAATGGCAGCGGTGGCGTTGTAGATTGATGGATATTATTGCAGATACGGCGGTCCTCGAGGTACGGCGAGGTGATCTGGGTGGCGGAGCTGGACGAGGTTGCAGATATGTCCCTGGTGCAGCCATATGTGGTCAACCATGAGAGGGTGGTGTACCTCAACCCGAGGTCGCAGGCGCCACAGCACGCCGTCAAGTGCTTCAGGCCAGCCGGCGAATGCCTGGTGTGCGACCGGAAACTCGTTAAGCCAATCTTCCGTTTCTGCTCCATCTCCTGCAAGGTATACGCGCCTACCACCGCCTCTCTCATGCATGCTTTCGTCCTAGCATCTATGTACATTCCCTGAGCGGGCGACATGTCGATAGATAGGATCGATTGGAAAGCTGGGTTAGATTACACCCTACCGTGATGCTATATATATATATATATTGGCAAAGTGTACAAATGCTGCCAGTCTTAGACATCTTATTGTCCAGACATGCATCCTATATACATCTACTAGCTAGCTATTCTATATAATGTACTCATGTAAATTTATGTTTCCTCGTTGATGTCAGCTTCATGCAATGGTGTCTGATCCCAACTTGACATTCATTCTTGATCCCGAATGCAGTGGGAATACACAAACTCAGACGAAGAAGAAGAAGGCGGCGGCGATGTTCAGCTGATTGGAGGGACAAGCTACCGCCGCCAGCCTCGGAAGGGCGTCTGTGGCCCCCCTCAACGGGCGCCCTTCTATTGATCATGGTTGTTTTTGTAGGTGCTCGGTTACAACCGACGTCAACATGGTTTTGCATTCCAATCATTTCAACGACAACAGCTTCTTTCATTAGATACATGTTGATCATCTTCCTCTCGTGGTCTAGTGATGCGTGAAGACTGGAATTTTGGTTGGTTTGAAGATGGTGTGTTAGCTGCCTCGAATATACATTATGCATGTTGTAATGCCAGTGTTTGGCACCTATTTACAATATTGTGGATGCTCTATTTCAAGTGTCTTGCTTTTTTTGGATGCTATAATATAGTGCCTTGTATTTTATTTTAAACATAGTTTTTCTCCAAAACTATTGCTTCAGTTTCCCCCTAAATTTCTAGTCTCACCTTACCCGTAAACTAGAATTCTTTGGAAGCAGTACCACCCACACCCTGGCCAACCAGATCCATTTTCTACAAGTAAACACATTAAAATTTCAACAATTGTGTTAAATTCATGTACATATGTTGCAGTGTAAAGTCTATGAATGATTTTGTTTGCATAAAGTATGATCATGTATGACTGGTGCAAAAAAATTAATAACATGTTCACCTTTTCTCTTCACATAGATCACCAACTGTCACTTTACAAGGAAATACACGATGTTATAATACATGTATGATTTGTTTTTTATTTTTGTAAAACTTCTACAATATTTTCGTTATTAGAAACTGGTGGGGGCTACAGTGCTTTGGGATATGATAATTGATGGGGCAAAGTAAACAAAATGATCACTAGGAGAGGGTGATTTTTTATTTATATTGAAGTGACGATCTATTTCTAGTGATTGGTAAACTTATTTCATTATCTGTAGTTTCAGAAAATCACAATTTCTTATTAGGCCAAGGAAGGGCATCCAAATGGATCCTTTTTCTTCCAGTACCGGTTGCTTTTAGTTGGTACTAGTGATGTCAATATGGCTTGTTCTATAAGTTGCATGACTAAAAGCTCGCACGTTCAAACATAGTTTTGTCACTATACTAGATGTAGGCAAAAAAAATATTACACAGCATGCTACACTCTATGAATTAAGGGCAAATGAGCAATCAAATATCATGTATGAGAAACACGTACATCTTGAAGGAAGTTGCCTCCAAATACCACATTTGTTTTTATTTACTCCTTGTATTAGCTTTGACTGAAGTCAAACTTTACAATGTTTCACCAAGTTCATAGAATACAATATGTACATTATTTTAAAATATATTCAATGATGAATCTAATGGGATCGATTTGGTATTGTATTAAGTTATTTCCAATAAACTTGGTCAAAATTTACAAATTTGGATTTCCGACAAAGCTACTACATGAAGTAAATAAAAATGAAGGGATTACTAGTTCCGAGAAAATGACGAGACCTCCTCCAAGCTACAATATGCGATGCTCAAGACAATGTGTTTTCAAAACTATCAACTGTGCATGGAAACTCGCAAAAAAGTATCAACTGTGGACGAGACATGCTCCGTTGTGAAAAAGAAGATTTTGAGCTCATTCATAAAATAAAATAAAATCTATTTTTCATGCTAATGAATCAAGTTCCTTTTGAAGTTTGGTGGAAACCAGATTCATTTGCCAGCACATGACTCACTCTAATATGTACTCCCCCTGTAAACTACTATAAGACGTTTTAGAGCACTACTTGAAACTAAAGTCTTATATTAGTTTATAGAGGGAGTACAAACTATAGTTTTTGACTTTATTGAAACTCTTCAACTCAGTATTGAAATTTGTAATAAAGGGAACATGCAATCCCAAGAGCACAAAATCCATAATCCAAAGTTTTGATGAAAAAATTGTCTACTATCATAATCTCCATAGAAAAACAAATTCAATCTACTGCCCGAGAAAAAAAGACACAAATGCTCGAGACTATCCCACATATGTTATCCAATACTATCTTTACGTGTGCTTTCCCTAAATTTTAGAGTCTTGTTGATACGGAGTGTGTGAAGCACAAGTATTATATATATGTTACCAAAATAATAAGATGTGCCATGTCATGAGAAATAAAAAATAAATATTGTTGGAGTCAATGGTTTAGTTTATGAATAAAACTATGACAAATTTGATGAACCAGACTATGAAAGACATGATGATGTACCCACTAAAGTAGCAAATCTATTGAGGATGTGTGTCCTTACATAAGTTTTGCCACGACAAAGAACTCTCATATATAGCAACAAGAACATCAAAATTACTATTCCATACTCCATCCATTCCAATGATTAAGGTGCACACGCATTCCAAAATTCAACCTAGACCATGAATTGGACCAATCAAAAGCGGGGTATATGTGACATAAATTCTACCCTTGAATTCATATTCGAAAGAAGTTTCTCAATGGTATATTTTTGGAGTCATATAAATAAATATTCTTAATATAATTTATGGTAAAAGATAGATTTAGGTATCACTAGTAGAAAACGGCCCATTTGTCCTGGTTCCAGAGGCCCGTTAGCCCCGGTTCTGGAACCGGGACTAAAGCCCAAAACTTTGTCCCGGTTCACTTACATTGGTCGGCATAATTGTCATAAACACTAAATGAACCAAATAGTTATAAAAGATAATATATACCACATCCGAATTATAGACAGGACAAGGGCCGACGGAGGCGGATACCAAAACCATCGCACTATATAATAACAAACAATAATAAAAGTAAGAAAATTACACAAGTATCTATCTAAATCATACAAGTAAGAACGTTTTTCTTTCAGAAAGAAGATAAGAAGGCTAACCATGGTGGTGCCGGCGACGAGATCGGCGCGGACGATCGACGGCGGTGAGGACGGGGATGGGACAGGACAGACCGCCAAACCTAGACAAATCTTGAGGAAAATGGAGTTTGAACAAGGAGCTTCGAGAGGAGAAAGCTTAAGTGTGGCTCGGGTATTTCATCGAACACCTCATGTGCATAGGAGGTGAGCTAGAGCACCACAAAGCTCTCCCACAGCCGGCCATAAAAACAGAGCAGTGCACTGCTTTGCTCGCGGCAGGGGGTATATATAGGCTTACCTTTGGTCTCGGTTTGTGGCTGGAACCGGGACTAAAGGACCCAATTTGGTCCCGGTTCCAGCCACAAACCGGGACCAATGGTTGTGGGCCAGGAGCGAGGCCCATTGGTCCCGGTTCGTGTCTGGAACCGGGACCAAAGGGGTGAGACGAACCGGGATCAATGGCCCACGAGGCCTGGCCGGCGCCCTGGCCTCACGAACCGGGACAGATGCCGTTCGTGAGTGAACCGGGATTAATGGGCTTTTCAGGCCTAGACCAAAGCCCTGTTTTCTACTAGTGTATGTGAGCACGTCTTATTCATTGGAACGGAGGTAGTACATGCCGAAAATATAGCGCACAATATATTTGTCCTAAGTAAAGCTTTGTGAACTTTGAACAACTATATAGGAAAATATATAAACATTTACAATAGAAAATAAATATGATGTGAAAATAAATTTCATGATCAATCTAATGGTATTGATTTGGTATTGTAATATTAGTATTATTTTATAAACTTGGTCAAAGATTATAAATTTGATTTAATACAAAACTAGTACACAATATATTTGGAAACAGAGGGAATATTGATAATTTTGTCGAGGACGATGAAACCTAGCTACACTAGATATAAAGTTACATTTTACTAATTGGCAGAAGACTAAACCTCATTATGTGTAAAAATGTCATGATTATGTGTGTAATATTAATCTATTTGCTTGTCCTAAGTTTACAATATTTCAAAGCATGAATAAACCTTAAATTTTAATGCGATCTCTTACAAGAGACACCACCAGAGGGTCACTGGAAGGTATTAATAGGCTGGGCCTCCAATGACGTGTGCTGCTTAACTATGTCACTTATACTTACGTTGTTTGCAAGCTGCTCATCATCCGTAGTCATATAGTAACTCACCACCAATATAGCACATGACAAGTTAACCAACACTAGCTAAGCGTAAATAACTCATCATCATTCTAGCACATGACAAATACTACCTAGGACCTACTCCTCTCTCTTAGGTAAAATAGCATAAAACAGGTAAACCCCTCCATCTCCATTATGGAGAATATAGATCCACCTGTCTCCAATTTGTGGCATGCGCGCACCATGTTGTCTCCAAGTGGTTGCCTGCGCGCATCCATTACTTTGCTCCATCCTCAGATTTTGAGGTCTTCAACTCTTCGGGAAATCGAGTATGCACTGTGGAAAGCCACCGGCAAACTTGGTTGTAAGCTAACAATATCCATCTCAACTTCGTCATACATCAGCGTGAAGGTGAAGCACCTATTGTTATCCAGGTGAGGTCTGTCGCACATACCCCCATCGTTGGTGCAGTAATCGTGCTCTGGGATCCTATCGTCGTCAGACATTTCCTGTGTTCATAATTCAAAGATTAAAAATCAACGGCGATTACCAGGAACTCAACACACAGATCATTATTCAGCACGGGTTGACTTTCGGTGTCGAGTCTTCCTTGAAAACTCTCATCTTCCGTGGTGTATATGGTGGGCACTCCCACACTGATATTGCGACCATCGGTGATGGTCGCTCCTTCCTTCTTTCCCGAGTGCATTAAACCAAAATGTCTAGCACACGAGAAAGAAGGAAAAGCGACCCCCATGACAATAGTAGGGATTCTTCCTCTCTAATATATCGACCGCCGGTGATGGTCGCATCCCCCGCTTCCCTCGTGCATTACCAAGTTAGTCGGGACTAGCTATATAGATATAGAAGATTTCATGGTCTTACTTGCTAGTTGGATTCTCTAGTATTCTAGTAAAAAATGTTAGAAGGAAACACACCATAAGTCTAGAATTTTAAAATCTTTGTAATTTGACATAAAAAAAGTGGCTACCAATGTTTTTTGTGTGTGAACCAACAAAACAATTGCAATACTTAAGGTGGATTTGTGCTAAGACAACGGATCTCTAGTTAGAGCAAAGTGGGTTTTTTTTTTAACATCAGTACAGACACAAGCGCATACCTTGTGCGGGGCTGTGTTTATGCTGGGCCTTAAATAGCCCAACATGAAAATGTCAAGTGAGAGTCTAGCCCGGTTTGAAACAGGCAAACAATAGATTTTATCAATTTAAAGTTTGCTTCTTCTAAGAAAAAATCTATTTAAAGTTTGCTAAAAGAAATATATTTAAATATGTTACCCCTAAAAAATCTATTTAAACATATTAGTTTAATCATTGAAAAGTACGGAAATGTATTATTATGTTTAATAAAATCATGCATTTTAGATATTTGGGGCTTTCATGCTGGGCATTCAATCAGAAACTAGAGTCCAAGCTTGGGCCGACTTCTATTTTCTGGGATTGGGTTCCAAGGCCTAGGTTTAGAGACATGTGCTGGCATAACATAGTGACACATACAATTGATCCGGGATGGCGAAAATTGTATGTGCTCACAATTTATCCTGAGATATTCACTAACCTCTGCACGATCGAAACTTTAAAGATTTGTGCATGTCACATGATCTCACAAGGGATGGAACTAAATTATTCATGGCCAAGGTTGGATCTTCACATCTGACTTTTTCGACACGAGTTCTTTACATATCAGGTTTGTTTTCAACATTTCTAAAGATGAGTATATTTTGGGGTCTAGAGCTCAGTTTACAGCCAAGATTGCTCAGGATGTAGGTTCTCCCTTGAACCGCACCAATGTAAGAACTTCTATTATCATGGTGTGTTGTCTTACGTCACTTGTCCCATTGCCAACCTCGTAATATTGTAGTTCTAAAATTTGGATTATGCTTCTCTTTTTACATTAAAATACAATATAAATCTGGTTGAGAACACACCAGTGGACGAAATGAAAGAATGGGTTACGCTTTGTCCATCGCCATTACATACACTCATCGTTCCTCCTACCCCACCCATGATTTGCATGCATATGCACTGTGCCTCGTCCCTAGGCCTCCTCCCTGCCATGCCTCCTATGCATTACCCATCTACCAGTACGTCCATCACAAGGGGCGCCTCCCTTGCAAACTGTGCTGTTATCACGTCCTTTGGTGTCAGCCATCTTATTTTGAAGAAATCTATGACCGGGGGTGGTGATCTCGTCGCCTAAACGTAGGTCCGTCGCTGCCTTTCTCTCATCGAATTTTTTCCTTCTGCATCCACCACCGTGTCATTGCCTCCTTACCATCATACAAATCTATCCCCTATGACCACATGGCCATTACCGCCTTCCTTGATGATAGAGACACATCATTTTGTTTTTCTCACATGTTATGTGCAGTAGAAATTGACAACCGGTGGCAAGAGGCCCCTTCACCCTGTTCAGCGACCATTGATGTGGTAAGTGATGACCTAAACATTTAAACTTTGTAGAAGAACCATTGCCCATTGGCGAACTACAATCACTAACTAACACGTCACGCGAGTTGTCCAGGAATATTTCATTGCATATGGGTGAGTACTAGTATTTAGCAATTCGATTTCTATTGTTATTTTTCAACTAGGATGTTGATTAGATATTTTATAGATGATTATGTTTTTGCAGTCATGGTCGAATAGCTATGCAAACATAGAAACAGAACATTTGAAGATTCCTCTTGGGTCTATATATATATATGGCTATACATGGAAAGGAACGCAAGCAAGTCTTGTTTCGAGCTGACCTTGTAGGCACTGGAAACCCTACATGGTTTTCTTTCCATTTCCATGTCTCCCCTCTCCCTCCCAACAAATATATATAAAGAAAATCTCATCACTTTCATTTCGTAGATCTATAGAAATCGAAATTACCCCGCCGGCGGCCACCTCCACCCGGAACGACGCCTCCGTCCAGCCGTCCAGGTACAACAGCGCATAGATACATACCAATCGTAGTATTGCCTATGATCCTAGCAAGAACGTACGCTGCATCTTCTGAAGCTTACATCACATATGCATTCTGTTTGTCTGCTTGGTATACAGAAAGAGAGAAATGTCGTCGCCGACGGGCATGAAGTTGGGCGGCGCTCCGTCGTGGCTGCGGCCGCTGCTTGGCGCGAGGTTCTTCCAGCCGTGCGCCGCGCACCCCCAACTGGTCAAGAACGAGTGTAACCACTACTGCCTTAACTGCGCGGGTGAGGAAGACGCCGTCTGCTGCCCCATGTGCCTCTCCGGTCACCACGACCACCACGTCCTGCAGGTATGTAACATATACAAGCGCATCACGTGCCTAGCAATGGCAGCGGCGGCGTTGTAGCTTGATCTTGCCTCCGTATTATTGCAGATACGGCGGTCCTCCAGGTACATCGAGGTGATCCGGGTGGCGGAGCTGGAGGAGGTTGCTGACATGTCCCTGGTGCAGCCATACGTGGTCCACCAAGACAAGGTGGTGTACCTCAACCCGAGGCCACAGGCGCCGCAGCACGCCGTCAAGTGCTCTGGCTCCGGCGGTGCATGCCTGGTGTGCGGCCGGAAACTCGTTGACGCAATCTTCAGTTTCTGCTCCCTCGGCTGCAAGGTGGTATAGACGCGTACCTAGCCTCTCTCGTGCATGCTTTCCTAATATTTTTGTACATTCACTAAGCGGGCGGCCGGCATGTCGATAGATAGGACCTCTGTAATGCTAGCTTAGAACGTCATGCTCGAAATAGATAGATAGCTGTAAAACGTAGGTTTGGGGGAACTGGCTCAACCCTTAAAGGGGTGGCCTATCACATATATATAATGATGTCATACAAGTCCAATACCAATAAGGTATGGTTTACCCAGTAGGGCTACAATACGAAGTCTAACACCCTCCCTCAATCTCAACTCACTCCTGAAGTATCTAGGAGGTTGAGATTGCGCCTACAGACCTCAAACATAGGAGAAGGTAGAGGCTTGGTGAAGATGTCCGCAAGTTGATCTTTTGAAGAGATAAACCTGACTTGTAGTAGCTTCTGTGCAACACGTTCCCTCACAAAATGATAGTCAATCTCAATGTGTTTAGTCCGTGCATGGAACACCGGGTTTGACGACAGAAATGTAGTATCGATGTTGTCACACCAAAGGACCGAATGATGTGGCTGAGCAACTCCTAGCTCTCGAAGTAGGGACTCAAGCCATATAAGTTCAGCAGTCGCATTGGCAACCGACTTGTACTCAGCTTCTGTGCTGCTACGGGAAACAGTGGCTTGCTTGCGTGCACTCCAGGCGATCAGATTAGGACCCAAGAACACAGCATGTCCCCCCGTGGATCGCCTGTCATCTGGACACCCAGCCCAATCAGCATCAGAGAATGCAGAAAGAACTCCGGAGGAACTGGGGCGCAGGTGAAGACCAAAGGAGACAGTGAGACGCACATAACGTAGTATGCGCTTCACAGCAGACCAGTGTACATCAGTGGGAGCATGAAGATACTGGCACACCCTGTTAACCGCAAAGGAGAGATCAGAACGCGTGATCGTCAGATACTGCAGGCCACCAACAATACTCCTGTACTCAGTAGCATCCTCAGGAGAGAGAAGAGCACCATCAGCAGCAGAAAGGGTGTCAGTGGAGGACATGGGCGTAGGCAATGGCTTGCACTTGAGCATACCAGCACGGCGCAAGAGATCAAGAGAGTAATTCTTCTGGGTGAGAGTCAAACTGCCACGAGACTGATGAGCGACCTCAATACCCAGGAAGAAATGAAGCTGTCCCAAATCCTTAACTGCAAAATCACGACCAAGTGCAGTCACAAGAGCATCAGCAGCCGTCGGAGATGAGCTCACCAGGACAATATCATCCACATACACAAGGAGGTACATGGTCACACTCGGTCGCTGAAACAAGAACAGTGAAGTATCAGCCGTCGAAGGAATGAACCCATGAGTGCGTAGAGCTGAAGCCAGGCGAGCATGCCAGGCACGGGGAGCCTGCTTCAGTCCATATATGGCCTTCGTCAGATGACAGAGATGATGAGGCTGAGTGTGATCAACAAATCCAGGTGGCTGCCGCATGTAAACCTCTTCTTCAAGCAATCCATGAAGAAAAGCGTTCTGCACATCAAGCTGGCGGAGAGACCATCCGCGAGAAACTGCCAGAGACAGAAGAAGTCGAATAGTGGTAGGCTTGACAACTGGGCTGAATGTATCCTCATAGTCCAGGCCCTGACGCTGTTTAAAGCCCTTAGCCACGAGGCGCGCTTTGTAGCGCTCAATGGAACCATCTGCATGTTTCTTCACCTTGAACACCCACTTCGAATCAATGATGTTGACGCGAGACGGAGGGGGAACAAGGGAACAAGAATCCAGGTCTTATTCTTCATAAGAGCATGATATTCTTGTTCCATAGCAGCCCTCCAGTGTGGAATACTCATAGCGACTTGATAACTGCGTGGTTCGGCAGTTGGATCATCCACAGCATGAGCCAGGCAAGCAGCAAGATAGGTGACCATGCCATCGGTGCGCTCCTTGGGACGAACAATGCAACTGCGGCTGCGAGTGTGTGGACGCCGTGGGGGAGCAAACACCGGGGCCGGCGGGATGTCCGGAGCAGGTGAGGCTGGTCCAGGGGACTCCGGCGAAGAAGGACCGGGTGACGTCGGCCTGGGCAACGGCGGACCAGGCGACAGCAGGCCAGGCGACGTAGGCCCCGGCGGCGTGTGAGCCACTGCAGACCCGGGCGAAGTAGGCACCAAGGACGCCCGCGCGGATGGCGAGGGCGACGATGGAGGGGAGTCCGGGCGAGGAGGTGGCGACGGAGACTGCTCAGAGGAGGCCGTCGCAGGCTCTGGCCCGGTCACAGTAGCCAGCATGGGCTCCGGCCCAGGCATGGTTGGAGACGGGGCGCCCGGTGCGGGGTCGAGGGCGGGAGGCGGTGCATGCACCGGCCGATCGACGTGCACCACAAGCGACATAGCGGGTCCGTCGAGGAGGAGTTCCAAGCGAGCTCCACGTCCAATTCCTGCACCATGATTAGATAACAACACAGGCGAATATGCAACATCTTCAAATTGGCCAGGCATAAGAGGAGATGAGTGCATAGAAGGTGCTGTGGTGGATGACTGAGGCATGGCAGAAAAGGGGAAGACGGTCTCATCAAAAACAATATCCCGAGATATGTAGACTCGATTGGTTGGGACATGGAGACACTTGTAGCCTTTATGGAGAGAACTATACCCTAAGAACACACACTTTTTGGAGCGAAACTCAAGTTTGTGATCATTATAAGGACGAAGATGAGGCCAGCAGCACATCCGAACACCTTAAAAAAGGTATAGTCAGGAGTTTCACCTAAGAGAAGCTCAATCAGAGTTTTCATATTAAGAACACGCGTAGGTAATCTGTTAATGAGAAAACACGCGGTAGCAAAAGCATCACTCCAAAAACGAAAGGGTACAAAGCATGAGCAAGAAGTGTGAGGCCGGTCTCAACTATATGGCGATGTTTGCGCTCAACAGCGCCATTCTGCTGATGTGTATGCGGGCATGATAAACGATGAGAGATCCCAAGCTTATTAAAGAAGGTGTTGAGGTTGCGATATTCGCCCCCCCCCCCCCAATCTGATTGAACATGGATAATTTTATGCTTGAGTAGACGTTCAACATGCAATTGAAACTGTATGAATATATCAAACACATCAGATTTGCGCTTAAGAAGATAAAGCCAAGTGAAGCGACTATAGGCATCAACAAAACTGACATAATAGTTGTGACCACTAACAGATGTTTGTGCCGGACCCCACACATCAGAAAACACAATTTCAAGAGGGTTCTTTACTTCTCTAGTAGATGAAACAAAAGGTAGCTGATGACTCTTGCCTTGCTGACAGGCATCACACACGGACATCTCTTTATTGCTAGACACTAATGGCAGCTCATGACGGTGGATTATGTGGCGAACGATGGGTGTGGCGGGGTGACCAAAGCGAGAGTGCCACTGGGAAGGCGACACACGAACACCGCTGAAGACGCACGGGGCGGATGGATCCTCCAAACGGTACAAGCCTTGGCTCAACCGGCCACTAAGCAGAACGTCCCGGGTTGCTCGATCCTTAACAAAAAGATTAAAAGGGTGAAATTCACATAGGACATGATTATCAAGGGTGAGCTTAGGGACAGATAAAAGATTACGAGTTACCGAGGGTACCCGTAAAACATTACGAAGATGGAGCTGCCTAGAGGGATGACTAGTTAAAAGAGATGCTTGGCCAATATGAGAGATGGGCATACCTACACCATTGGCGGTGTGAACCTGATCATGCCCATAGTAGGGCTGGTAGGTGGAGAGTTTGTTGAGCTCGTTCATCATGTGATCCGTGGCGCCGGTGTCCATGTACCAGGCTGGATCAACAGGGTAGGATGGTGTGTATCCCTGCTCGACGCGCGGGTCCTTGCCCTTGGCGGCGATGTGGGCAGACGGGGCGGCAACGATGTGGGCAGCCGGGGCGGCGGCGGGAGGACCAAAGTTTGCCATGGCAAACTGGCGCTCGTTGCCCTTGCTGTCGTTGCCGATGCCAAGGAAACTCCTCTGAAAGCGGCGGTGACACTTGGAGGCGACATGGCGTTCACGACCACATAGCTGGCACACCACCCTAGTGTTAGGGCCCCCACCCAGGGTCGATGCAGGGGGCGGGGCTGCCTTGCCAGGTGTCGGGGCAGGTGGGCGCTGGCCACGAGAGGCCCAGAAGGCCGCTGGCTGGGCGGTGATGGTGGCGGAGGAGCGACGAGCCTCGACGCGTTGCTCGGTGAAGAGGAGGCGTGAGTAGAGCTCGTGGGGAGGCATCGCTGGCTTGGCGTTGTGGACAGCCTCGGCGAGATTGTCGTAGTCGGCGTCGAGGCCTTTGATGACGAAGCCGGCGAACTCCTCGTCGCTAAGTGGCCGACCAATAGAGGTGAGCGTGTCCGCCAGCACCTTCATCTTGTTGAAGTAGGTCGTAGCGGAGGAGTCTAGCTTCTTGATGTCGGCGAGTTCGCTGCGAAGGGCCATCGAGCGGGAGGTAGAGACCTGGGCAAAGGCGTGCTCCAGGGTCGTCCAGGCGTCCATGGAGGTGGCGGCGAAGAGACAAAGGCCAGCGACCCCGTCGCCAAGGGAACCCTGGATGGTAGAGAGGATCGCCTGGTCCTGCTGCACCCACATACGGTGTTCCGGGTTGATGGCCGGGCCGTGGACGGTAGGGATGACCTGCGGAGGACACGGTAGCGAACCATCAACAAACCCGAGGAGAGACCGGCTGCGTAGCAGCGGTAGGACCTTGGCGCGCCAGAACAAGTAGTTGTCCGGCGTGAGTCGGATGGCGATCAAGTTGTCGAAGTGGAACGGCCCAGTGGGCGTGATTGCGCCAGCAGCAGGGACGATTGGCAGCGGAGCCGCGACAGGATCCACGACCGCGACCGATGCCGCGGGTGGCGGCGCGGGGACGATCGGGATCACGGCCGAGGGTGGTGCCGTGAGCGAGGCCGCGGGTGGCTCCGCGGGCAGCGTCTCCCCCGAGGTCGCCGGGATGACGGCGAGTGTCGAGGAGGATCCAGAGGAGGTCATCGCGGGCGGCAGCGGTGCGACTGGTGCTGAGGCCGTCGCGGGCGGTGACGGTGGGATCGGCGCTGAAAACAGGGAGCCGACGGCGGTGGTGCCGAAGAACTGAGGCACTGATGGAGCCAGGGGGCGAGGTGGAAGGTTGAGGAGGGCGGCAAGCGACGCGGGGATAGACCCGGAGCTGGCGGCGCCCGAAGCGGAAGCGGTCATGGCGCCGGCGGCGCCAGCCCTAGGGTTTAGGGTTTTGGTGCGGCGGCGGCGGCGGGTGGGATGGAGGTGGAGGACCTAGGTTAGACTCGATACCATGTAAAACATAGGTTTTGGGGGAACTGGCTCAACTCTCAAAGGGGTGGCCTATCACATATATATAATGATGATATACAAGTCTAATACCAATAAGGTATGGTTTACACAATAAGGCTACAATACGAAGTCTAACAATAGCTGAGTAGAAATCGCCAAAATGCTTGTCAACCAGTAGGTCAAATATGTTTACATGTTCCGATCGATCGACTTAAGTGGTGCATAATCTTCTGCCAAGGAACTGCCCGCTAATATCTTATCCCAGCGAGCAAAACATGTATGGATCCAAACATGTGAAATCTAGATGTATGGGTGTTGTTTATTTGACATTTTTGTTACTAGTATGAGCTCGATCTACTAGTAAAGTATGCAAATTGCTGCCAGTCTTAGCCATCTGATTGTTTCAGACATGCATGCATCCGGTATACATCTACTACATCTGTATAAACTAATATACTAATATAAGAGCATTTAGATCACTAAATGCTCTTATATTTTTTTATGGAGGGAGTACTAGCAAGCTAGTCTATATACTTTACTCGCGTAAATTTATGTTTCCCCGTGGATGCCAGCTTGACGGATTGTGTCTAACTCTAGTCCCAATTTGACATTCATTCTTATCCGGAATGCCAGTGGGAGGACTCGGACTCGAACCCAAACAAAGAAGAAGATCTGCCAGGGCCTAGTAACTTTGGGCCGATTGGAGGGACCAGCTACCGCCGCCAGCCTCGGAAGGGCGCCTGTCGCCCCCCTGAACAGGCGCCCTTCTACTGATCTTGGCTATTTTTCCGAGTTACCACTGAGGTCGACATGGCCTTACCTTTCCATTATTACAAGAAACAACAACGCTTTTCATTGAAGACATGTTGATCTCTCCCTTTGTTGGTCCAGAGATGGGCCAAGACTGGTATTTTGGATGGTTCAAAAATGGTGTGTCTGCCTTGTACATACATTATACATGTTGTAATGCCAGTGTGTGGCACTTATTTACAATGCTGCGGATTCTTGCCATTGTCTTGGTAATCTTATTTTTTTGGATGATACAGTGTAGTGCTTGGTATTTTAATTTAGATAAAAAACTTTTGATTTCTTCTAAGCTATTGCTTCAATTTCCCCCTATTTTTTCAAGGCTCGCTTTACCCATAAACTAGAATAGTTTAGCAGCGCGCCCCCCTTCCATTTTCTACGAGTTAACACTTCAAAATTAAACAATTATGTTAAATTCATGTATATAGGTTGTGGCGTAAAGTCTATGAATGTATTTGGTTTGTCTAAAAATATGTTCATTTACACCCCGTAAAAAAAAGATCTTTGCAACTTGTGCAAATTAAAAATGAAGTAACATGTTCACTTTTGCTCCTCACATAGATCACAAACTATCATATTTTGTTAAAACTTTACAAGAAAACACTCGATGGCATAACCTATATGTTTGATTTGTTTTTGATTTTTGCAAATCTTCTACGCAAATTTGTTGCTCTAGAAAGGGGCTAAAGTGCTTTGAGATATGATAGTTGATGGGGGCAAAGTAAACCAAAATGAGAAAGAAAAAAACTGAGGAGGGAGATGATGGTTTTTCCTTCTTTATTTTGAAGTGATTTTATCTCATTATCTATAGTTTGGCAAATCACGGTTTCTAGTTAGGCCGAGCAAAGGCGCCCCAAACGGATCTTTTTTCTTCCAGTACAGGTTGCTTTTCGTTGGTACCAGTGATGTTGATATGATTTATTCTATACGTTGCATGAATAAAGGTTCGTATGATTCAGGCATGCTTTGTTCTCTATAGAAAGAAAATCTGCAACATGTCACACTCTTTATGAAATAAGGGCAAGTGAGCATCAGAAGATCTTGTAAGCGAAAGACTGAGTGTCTTGGAGGACGTTGCCTCCAAATACTAGTTTCAAGGAAATGGCGGGACTGCCTCCAAGCTACAACATTGGATGCTCTAGACAATGTCCTTTCAAAACTATCAACATGTGCTCGGAAGCACGTGATCCCTTATCAAAAAATGATTCTGCACACATCCTTTAAATAAAAGAAAACTAATATTTCATGCTATTGAGTCAACTAAAGAAATTTGAAGTTTATTGTAAATCTCAATTCATTTTCCGACAGATGACTCGCTCTAATATCTACACATTTTCTTTTTGACTTTTTGAAACTCTTCAACTTAGTATTAAAATTCGTAATGCACTGACCAGGAAATCCACACCCCAATCATTGGCTTCTTACAATATTATCCTACTATCATAGACTCCATAAAATACAAAGTCGATCTCTATAACTCAAGAACCGAGACGCCATCAACATTTGCAGCTCTGGCGGCCGCTTCGCCGCCCTCAGGACCGAGACGCCATCAACATCATCATTGCTGATCTTCGCGCGGTGGCTTTCCGCTTGGCGCTGCCGCTTCGTCCACCACCTCCCGAGCAGGATTAGCTTCTTTGAGGCCCATGCTACCGCCCTTGTTTTCGTTTTTTTTCCTTACGGGCTTATTGAGTTGTGTCGTTAGCAGAACCCTCTCGTAATTTATTGTGTGCTACCTTTGCATGTGTGTGTGGCATAAACATTGTGGGTTCTTGTGGCTTTGGTGGTTTGATTTATATATAAGGAGGGGTGAAAGCCTTTTTCGGCATAACTCGGAAAAACAAAAACACAAGTGATCAGCACTATACCATGCATGCTATCCCGTACTCTCTTCTGCCCAGATTAAATAATCCAGTTAATAAAGAATACGAGAAACTGATAGATAAAAATCTTGGTATATTCAACGTGTCGCTTGTCAAATTTGTGCCACCACGAAAGAGCTCTCCGAAAGCACCAGCGGAAGCCTGCTGTTAGAAAATTGAATCCAACCGGACCTCTTGATGGCGGTGGTGCTTTCCAACCTATCCTCGAGCTTCTTCTGCACCATTTCCATCGATGATCCTTTTCGGCACTTCATGCTTCACATCCTCCTACTTTGCCCAGCCTCAATCTACGGCTCCTTAAGTCGTGGTGGCCACGGCAAGCCCTTCTCGATATTAGTCGCTCAACCAGAAGATTGATATGTGGGAGAATATCTAGTGCTCCCAACACTTAGGTGCACATGTCCCGTGTCTAAAAAGTCAATTTCAAATGTTTTGGAAAAATGGTTTGTTTTGTGAATGTTCACGAGATATGTGTCCATAAGACCATAACCTCTAAAAACATTCAGATCCAAATTTAAAATACACAATGAGAAACAAAAAAGACAGATTGAACACGAATACTGTCACACAAAAAAGCTAGAATGGTACTATTCACTTCTGGATTTATCTTTTAGTTTTTCAATGTATATTTCGAGTTTGGGTGTGAAACTGTAGCGGTTGTTGACAGATGTCTTATGAACATTCACACAAAAAAAATCAGATTTTTTTGAAACGTTTAAAATTGACCTTTTAGACATGGGAACACTTAAATGTCGGCACTGGATATTTCCCCATCAAAATGTACTCATCGATCTCTTGAGGATGATGGTGCTATCCCTTCATCCCGCAACTGCTCTCTCTTGAGCTCGTTGTCGCTCAATTATGTGCAATCACCCATCACTAATGGTCGAACCGCTTGCTCCATTCTTTCTCCCACGAGCGAGGTGATTCGGGAAAGGGACTCCGCTAGCTCCTCCCAGTATCCACCGATGTGTTAGTTGGTTCCCTCCCCTTCCGCTTGTCGCTCTGGTGATAGAAGGGAGGGGACTCTAGTCCTCCGCTTTGGCGTTGTAGTCATGGCCAGGATCAGTGTATGTAGAGGCAGCGCCGTAAAGAATAAGTCTTCCCTAACTCTAGCGGCAACCGTGGCTCGGTGGCTATGAAGAGTTTATGGGTGTGTTCTTCTGCCGTTCCTTTGTGCGATGGATCTAGAATTTCCTGGTGTCGTCGATGAGACAACGCCAACAACAACGATTTATGTTTCCTTTCGGCTTCGACTTTGTTGCTATGACAAACCCTCTATCATCGTGGTGGAGTTCATGAAGATCATTTTAGGAGCATGGACGCGGATGTCGTCATTGTTAACGATTCAATTCTACTACCTCCGTCCCATAATATAAGAGCGTTTTTAACACTACACTAGTGTCAAAAATGTTCTTATATTATGGGACAGAGGGAGTATCTCTTACTAGGTCGGATCTACTAGGCGAGTGGTTGTTGAAGGATAGATCAAAACAATCTCTTCATTTTTTTGGCATGAACTCCACAACAACGGTAGACTCTGTCTTTTTTTAGCCAACTAGCTAATTGTCCGTGCGTTGTAACGGGAGAATAAACAGTCATGTATGCATGGGTGATATATTTAGGTCATGCTCCCAAAGATAAATCAACCAAGAGCTCTTTACCCCCTATCGTTACAATATAAAACATGTGCAATACATGTATTAGTTGAAATAGACATATATAGAATATTGTATATAGTTAAATGCACATGCATTGCTATGGAGAAAAAAATATATCATCACCAAAATGCAACCACGGTAATTATTGAACTCCTTGCGCATATCTGAGTCAAAAGATGAAACCACGGTAATTATCCAATTCAAGGTGAAGTAGATACATAATTTAGTACACCGCATAATTGCATGACAAGAATAGTCATGGTCAAACTGTACAAAACATTGCAATGCTGCTTCTGCAACTGTGCCCACTATGATATTTTCTCTAACAAAAGATAAAATGAATAGCAACTTTTCAGGAAAGTCTATGTAGGAGCAACATGCACTTTCCAAGGTCACTGCTGAACACAGTATATTCCCTTTGGCTTCCTTTCATGTTCACGTACACAGCTCATCAACTTCATGTTTTTCTCTGCATAGCTTACACAAAGAATTAGTTTAGCAATATTCTGACTTCGGTCAATAGCACCACTTTTCCCTCTTTGCTGAAAATTTGAGAACGGAAAAAGAACATTGAGAATAAGTTATTTTCAATTACCAAAAAAAAACGAGATATGGTGTGTGACTTGATCTGTGACTAAGAGGCATTCAAAAGCATTTTTTGCATGCTCAATGCGGCCATTGGAATGTTCAGCAAACCTATGGTCATATATCAGTGAGCTTTGCCATGACAAGCTTTTTAGCCCTTTTGCACTTTGAGAGATTCACATCAGCCAGCAAATCCTCAAGTACTGACTCTTGCATTTTCATCACCCTCCAAGTAGGATTGTCCCTAATCTGCCTGAAATATTTTTTTGCAATAACTGTGCTAGTAACCAGCTTGTTGTCCCTCCTAGGAATGCATGTGTGCTCATTGTTGTACCTCACAACTTGCAGCCAATCAGACTTGCTGCTAATTGAGCCATAGATGCTCCAAGGACATCCAGGCCAAGAGCACTGTGCACTAAACCATGGCTATCCACCACGACCGCACTAACCACATGGACCGCTGAATGCATGAAAACAACAAGAAGACGACCATCTGGGTTGATTTTGAAATCCCCAAAAAACCCCAAAACCCTAACTAGAACAGAGAAATCGAGCACATGGTGGTTCACTTCTCAGACAGAATCAGATGCGGTTACGAACCTGCACCTGCCGCCGGCTCGCGACGCTCAGTTCATGTCGCCGATCGTCGTCCCTCCTGCCGCCGTCGTCGTCGGGGAGAGAGAACTGAGGGGGCGGCGAAGACGAAGAGGCTGGGTGGGTCGAAGCAGAGGAAGGAGCTGGCTGGGTCGAACCGGTTCGGGGCGCAGGGGGGATTTAGACCGCACCCAGCCCTCCCAGATCCTACCTGGCATCCCGGTCCCGCGCGTCAGGCGCCACGTTGGCAAAACCGCCCTCTGAAACCACTAAAATGGGCCGCAGGGGGTGTTTTGACTTGTTTGTGAAAGTTCAGGGGATTAGGGGATTAAGATCCCGGTTTTAGACGTGGGGGGGGGGTAATGTGGCCCAAAATTGATAGTTGTGGGGGTTATATGAACTTTTTTCATTATAAAAAGGAGCAGCATGTTCATGTTATTTCCAATATAACAAGAATTAGCATGATCAATGACAGATTGAATTAGCTAAACAGAGAGCCCCCATCTTTTCGAATCAAGAAAGGTTGCACGCGCGGGGAACGAAGTGCTCATGGAACCACCCGAAATTCGCACCATCAGACAAAGAATCTCACCTTGGCCTATGGAAAATAACCTCTACCAACGGTGGCTGGGATGAGGCCGGGCGATTCGTCCCGACGAGATTCTGCCGCAACTGCGGCTGGATCGTAGGAGGTCGTCCTCGTTGGTGTCGGATCACGCGAGGGTAGGGGGGAGGGGGGAGAAGATATGGGCATCTCCATCTCGGCGTATGTAGAATAGCTCTTCTAGCGGCGGCTGGGACGAGGCCTATCGGAGTCCCCCAGCGAGATTTCGGGCGACCATGGCTGGATTGTCGGACGGTCCTCCTACTTGGATCGCGTGGCGGTAGGGGAGGAGGTGGGCGATGTGGTGGTGGCGGCGGGCGAGGGTAGCGCTAGCTGCTAGGGAATTCTCACGTCGCATGGGGTGGGGGGGAAGATTGGGCCAGGACGGGAGAGTAAAGTGGGCTGACATGCGCTCGTTGTTTCGGATTTTTTTAGCGAGAAAATTCGAGAAACCAGCGCTCGCGTCGGGAGGGGATCGATGAAAGGTGGGACGACGTAAGAGCAACTCTAGCAGACCCCGCAAAACGCCGGCCCGCAAAACGCGTTTGCAGTTCGCGCAAAACCGCTTTTGCGGGCCGGCGAGGGCTAGCACAGATGCAGAACCCCCAAACGGACCCGTAAAAAAGTATATTCGCCGAATATGCTTTCTTTACGGGTCGGCTATGCGGGTTTTGCTCGGGCAACAGCGCAACGACCCGCAAAATAGAAAAACTGCAAATCTGAAATTTGTCATAGAGTTTCACAAACAAGTTCAAATTCAAATGACATAAACAGTTTGCGCGCAAATAAAAGTGAAGTTCATTACGCACAAGAGGGCATGCAAAGGTATGCGCCCATGTCCGGCATCATCTTGGGGGTCGATCTTCACTCCGCTCCATGGAGTCCATCTTGAAGTTCATCGGCGCCACCGTAGCCACCTCCGTCGCTTGTTCCGACTCCCGCACCGAAATCATCCACATTGCCACCATATGGAGCAGAGAAAACATCACCGGAACTGGCGGACAGACCGGCCGAGGCGACCATTCTCCTCTTCAAGATCTCTCTCCTTGCCATATCATGCCATGTTTTGGTGACGTCGTCCATGTCATTACGGTTCATTGACATGATCTTGTTCTCTTCGGCGAGCAACAATGACAGCGATTTGTTTTCAGAGGCGCGTGCTTTTCTCTCCTCAATGGCAGCTCTCCGCAGCCCTCTTCCTTGAGCATTTGCCATTTTTCTTGCTTCTTTTTTGCCTTCTTTTCGGCCAACTCTTTCTTGATCTCCAACGACTTCAACAACATCAACTCGTTTGATTGCACCATGTCATCAATCTTCTCCCTCAAGCTCGATGCTTCTTGCTCTCTCTTTATCTTCTCTCTAGTCTTCTTGTCGCCATCAGGCTTGTTCAAATTTCTTGGGCCATCATCATCCTCATCTTCATCCATATTTGTATGTGATCCTCTCTTTGGTGGGGACTCTTTGTCGATCAACTTCCACTTGTCGCACTTTTGGAGCAACTCCCAACAATGCTCTAATTTGAAGAATCTGCCTTCCGAAGCTTCCATGTCCTTGTATCTATGTTGAGCAATCTTGTCCTACACAATGTGAACAAAGTGATGCAATCATTTTTCACGATACATTATGATGATGCACAACTTGAACAAAGGCAAAGCAAACTCAGATAGTCGGACTCCACGGTGCCACTTGCAGGTGCATTGCGTACTTGCTCCAAGCAAGCTGCCCAACGGCTGCATATAGGCTTGATGTTCTCCCAACGACCTTGAAGAGACCGAAATGTGCGTGGAGTCTTATTGGGGTAGTTTTTCATAATGCGGAAGTATTGATCTTCAATCCTTTGCCAATATCTCTTGGAGGTTTGATTAGTACCCGTGCATGCATCAAGAGACACTGCCCCTCCATGCTTTGATCAAAGCTTGATCTTCCAAGATAGTGTAGTTCTTTGATCTTTGGCTTTTCCCAATTTTTGCTTGTGAATTCTCAAACGCTTCCGCTTCGATCTCCGCCAACTCGTCCGCACAACCATGATCGTCCACGCCGCCCTCCGTTTCATTGTAGTCAAAAGGTTCGAAAGGGGCTTGATCAATGTCCACCGCGTTCGTGTCCAACAAGTTCACGAACTCGGTTGTTGCATTGTTCGAACCACCGGTATAGCAAACGATAACAAGTCACGAGCTATCGAAAACAATGGCGAAAATGAAAGAGAATCACCGAAGTCCGAAGAGATATACCTTTCGGCCATTTCGTCGAGCACCTCGCTCGCGGGGGGGAGCGTCACCGTTGAACGGCATCGCCGGAGCACCTCCTTGCGGGGGGATGGAGTGAGAGGTTGAAGAAGATGGCTTCCTTGAAGTCGGAACCTTCCTCCGCTTTTGCGCCCGCGGCCTTGCCGGCCTTCTCCGCCGCCGGCCGGGATCGCACAGCGGCATTGGCGCCCGGAGCGCGGGCCATCGCGGCGGGGGCGGCCGGATTCCCGCCCTGCACAACCACGTTGCCCTGCCGCTTGCGGGCAGGCGCGGCGTGTGCTTGGGCGACGCCAGCGACGAGATCCGCCCGAGGGGAAGGGGCGTGCGTGACCTCGACGGTGACGGGGGACAGCATGGGGTCGTCCATGGCGGCGAGGGACGGCCGGGGAGGAGCAGCCGGAGCTTTCGGAGGGGGGGGGAGGGGGCAATGGTGGCGGAGGGTGCGGGGAGCAGGAAAGGGCGCGCGGAAATGTCCCTCCCACCAAATCTCGCGCCGGATTGGGGTTGAGCTCGGGTCGGCCTCCCAGCCCGTGAAGATAGAGGTTGGGGGAGAAGATTTGCCGCGCCCCGCAAAAAATTTTGCGGGCCGGTGCCGGATGCGGGGTCTGGCAGATTTTTTGCCCCCGACCCGTAATTTGACGTTATTTTGCGGGCCGGGGCGTTTTGCGGGGTCTGCTAGAGTTGCTCTAAGAGGGGAAACGGAACCTTAGAATTTTTTTAGGTGGTAGAGAAAATGTCTTTTCTTTTTCTTTTGAGAGAAATAGCCGCTCAGTTCTCTCAATCGTGATAAGTAGGCACCGAACAAGCATCTGGCCCAGTCGATTGAGCGGAACTGCACGGGCCCAACAAAGACAAGGGGAGCCCGAGAAACAGAGGCAGGAGAGGGTCGATCCTTCCCATCCCAAAGGAACCCTAATCTGGATCTCAAATTTCGTCGGCGGCGGAACTCCGTCGCGACTAGCCGGAGCAGAGGGGGAGGAGGCTGAGTCCTTGGACATGGGTGTCAAGCTACCGGAGGAGGGGAAGAAGGCGCTATCCCTCGCCTATCGGAGCGGGCTAAATGCCGTCGAAAGGGGGAAGGCCGTATCCCTCGCCGTCCACGGCGGGCTCAAAGCCGAGGTCGCCGTCTACGTCGCCGTCCGGAGCGGGATCGAGGCCGAGAAAGTGAGGAAGCTGGTCGACAACGCCGTCCAGCGCGGCGGACTGGAGGCCGATGAGGCGGAGAAGATCCTCCACCTCGCCGTCCGGAGCGGGCTCGACGCCGAGGAGACCCTCTCCGCCGCCATCCGCACGGGCCTGAAGACCGAGGAGGAGATACACGCCTGCCTGCTCCAGCAGCTGCTCGCGTCCTTCGACAAGCGAAACAGGAACGACCCCGAGCTGGACAAGTGGATACGCCCCGTCGACAGGAGCAGAAATGCCCCCAAGTTCCCCTTCTTCCTCTTCAAGATGAAGGCGTTCGCTGAGAAAGCGCAGGTATCATGGTGGATGAAGAAGTACGATATATTCCCTCCCGAGCGGCCGGGGTACACCTGCGCCTTGCGGGTCGCGCGCCTGGTGATCGGACCGGATGGATTCCGTCTGGAGCAGGCAGGGGAGGGTGGGCAGCCGGGTGCGATATCCTACCATACCGACACGAGTTACAAGAAGTGGCTACGTCCCAAAGAAGGCATCTTCAAGGAGGGCTCCTCTCCGCCTCTCAGGGAGGTCGCCGTGATCCAGAGGCTGCCCCGCGGCGAGGGGATTTCCATCATGTCTCATGTGAAAGGGCTTGGTGTCAAGCTTGGTGATGTCCTCTTTGTGTTGCACGGTTGGTCTTTAACCGTAGCCCTGACCTTCACCGAACGGGAGTTCTATGTCTCTTCCAAGTTCACAAAGGAGTCCTTGTATGCTAGCGCTGATCTTGATTTCATAGACATTACGGTCCCTGTTGAGAATCTCACCAAGAAGCTTTACCAGATGTATAAGCTGGAGGGACAAGATAAAAGGAAAGTGCAGCAGAAACAAGATAATCAGCAGACAGCGAAGCTGATGTGCCAGCAGGAGGAACGGATGCGCCAGCTAGAGGACCAGAAAAAGGAGAAACTGGAAGTCCGGCAGAGGAGAAGGGCTGAGAGGAAGAAATATGATGGCCTGCATATGGAAATGAAGAATGTGGTTCGACAGATGAAGCAAGGAGCAAGTGCTGAAGGAATACAAGGGCAACTTGAAGAATTTGAGGACACTTGCTATTGCACCCCAATGCGTTTTCTTTTCGGAAAACCTGAACTTGATTTGGCGAAACCATCGGAAGAGGAGCTATGCCAAAGTGATGAGATGTGCAAGGAGTGTCTAGAGGAGTCTATGAAGCTTGCAGTACAGATGTAAGTGCACTATTTTTGCTATCTTCTGTCTTCATTTTAGCTCACTTGTTGGTAGGTAATTTGTCTGAAGTTATGTGGATTACACTAAAGTCCTAGTAGCCTAAAATGCATACTATTAGCACTTGGTTTCTTATGTATTTTGTGGCCTGCTTTGTTATTCACAAACTAAATTAGGAAAATATAATATGGTGATCTGCAGATGTAGGATTCTGGATTATACTAAAATCTTAGGTCTGAAATGTATGAGTGTTGTACAATTTTCAGTTTTGTATGCTGTAGCTGTAACATGCGACTGCGTCACTGTTTATCGGAAGAAAATTCCAGTTTGTAGCCTCTGCAGTTACATGTGGATTTTTCTTCTGAGAATCGCTACCTCTGGGGTTCACTATGTGATCCAAATGTATTTGATGCTGTTGCAGCGGTCAGCTTAATCTTGGTGGTGGTGGAGCTGGGGCAGGTAAGGGAATAGAGAAACCATCGCCAGCATGACGAACGACCATGAAGGTTCCATCCTATTTCTTTTGTTACTGTAGTTATGTTGTTAAATTTGATCCTTAATTCTCATAAAAGTATTGCCTAACTCCTAACCCAGGAAAAATAGTACGGGAGAGGATACAGGGTCGACCCATTCACGGAGCTCCCTCCCTAAGAAAAGTTAACATTATAATTTGAGGAAACTTCAATGGTTATAATCAAAAAGAGCCTTTTGGTCCCAAAAAAAGAGCCTAGCTACTGTCAAGATTCAGATAATGCAACTGATGCATGAAATAAGTAGAATAAATATTTTGTAACCCTGGGTTTCAATTCATTTTTACCATCCATTTTCTGAAACCACTAGTAGAAAACAGGGCTTAGGTCACAGGACAGTTTTCACATTAGTCTCGGTTCAGTCAAGAACCGGGACTAATGTGAGCATTGGTCCCGGTTCGTGCGGCCAGGGGCCTGCCGGGCCTTGTGGGGGCATTGGTCCTGGTTCGTCCGGACCCTTTGATTCCGGTTGGTGGGACAAATCGGGACCAATGGGCCACGCTCCTGGCCCACCACCCTTTAGTCCCGGTTCCTACCACAAACCGGGACTAAAGGCCTAGTCCTAGTTGCGGCCAGTGTTTAGTCCCACCTCGCCAACCGAAGGGCGCTCACATCAGTTTATAAGGCCGTCCCTCTCTGCCTTGTTGAGCTCTCTTAAAGTGAAAATAGATGCCCTTATACAGGGAATTTGACCTAAATTCACAGTAAATTTCATAAAAATTTATTATGAATTTAGGTTTAATTTTCTCTATAAGCGCATCTATGTTCATTTTTTTATATTTATAAAATAAATAAACCTTAATAAAATAAATAAAATAAATAAACCTTAATAAAATAAAATAAAATAAACTATAGTAACTATAATAAATAAACCTTAATAAATTAAGTAAAAATAGCAGCAGTAAAATAAATAAAAATAGCAGCAGTAAAATAAATAAAAATAAAATAATTAAAGTAAAATACATAAGTAATTAGAAATAAAATAAATAAGTTTTTTGTTGTAAGTAGAAACAAAACAAAACAAATAAAGCAAAAGAGAAAAAAACAGAGGAAAAAAATTATGCCACCTACTGGGCCACCACGGCCTGAATACGACTAGAAACCCATCCATGGGCCAGGATTCAGGCCTGCAGAAGGCCCAGTAGGCCCCACAGGCAAAGAGAACAGTTAGGCCCGAAAGCCTGCGGTTGAGAGGAGTTCGAGAGGGTGGGCGCAGCAGCGCTTATAAACCACTCTCGAGCTCTCTCAACTAGCGAGGTGGGACTAAACTTTTGACGTGGGGCAGCACAAGGCCTTTGGTCCCGGTTGGTGCCACCAACCGGGACTAAAGGGGGCATTGGTCCTGGTTCGTGGCACCAACCGGGACCAAAGGCCTTTAGTTCCGGTTGGTGCCACCAACCGGGACCAATGAGTTCCCTATATATACCCCATCGCCACAGCAGAGCACTCCAGAGTGCTCTGTTTTTTCTGGCCGGCGAGGGGAGGGCATTTGGGTGCTCTAGCTCACCTCCTATGCACATGAGGTGTTCGATGAAATGTCTGAGCCACACTAGTTAATCTTTGTCCTCTCGAAACTCGACCTCCGAGCTCCATTTTCCCCGAGATTTGTCTAGGTTTAGCGGTCTGTCACGTCCCGTCCCCGTCTTCACCGCCATCGATCGCCCGCGCCGATCTCGTCGCCAGCACCACCGTGGTGAGCCTCTTGTTCTTATCTTCTTTCTGAAAGGAAAAAATTCTTACTTTAGATAGTTACTTGTCTAATTTTGTTACTTTTATTATTTCTTCTTATTACATAGTGCGATGGTTTTGGTATCCGCCCCCGTCGGCCCTCGTCCTGTCTATGATTCGGATGTGGTATATATTATATTTTTATAACTATTTGGTTCATTTATTGTTTATGACAAATATACCGACCAACGTGACATAGATTTTATTTATCTAGGAGGTGGTTGAACCGGAAATTCTAACCGACCCTATTGTCGAGAGGTTAAATTTAGTTAAAGAAGAAAACAATTACTTGAAGGAAAAAATAAAAAAATTGAGGAGGAGAAGATGATATTGGAGTTGCATGTTGCGGATGTCGTCGATGATCACAAGATCAAGATGGATGCAATGCGCTTGAATATTAGAAAGATTAGAAAATATGCCATTCATACCGAGGCTTGGTATCATTATGCCGTTGGATCAATTGTTACCTTGGTTGCGATTATGATCGCATTTGTTTTCGTATTGAAATGTTTTACATAGTTTCAATGTATGGTTTAATTAATTAGATGCTCTGGAGAGCTATATATATGTTGTTAGATGAGAACTATATATGTACTTTGGTTCTAATGTGATGATGAACTTCTATTAATTTGGTCACTTAATTATCTATTCATGATGTTCTGTAATGGTTTTTGACACACTTAATTATATATAATGCACGCAGATGAACCGGCAATGGATGTACGGTGACAGACACACCTCCGAGTATATTAAAGGCGTGCAAGATTTTCTCGAAGTGGCTGAGGCAAACAAGCAGAATGGTTTTATGTGTTGTCCATGCCCTATATGTGGAAATACGAAGTCTTACTCTGACCGGAAAATCCTTCACACCCACCTGCTTTACAAGGGTTTCATGCCACACTATAATGTTTGGACGAGGCACGGAGAAATAGGGGTTATGATGGAAGACGGCGAAGAAGAAGAGGACGATGACAACTATGTGCCCCCTGAATACGGTGATGCTGCAACGGGGGAAGCTGCTGAAGATCAAGAGGAACCAGACGATGTGCCCAATGATGCTGCAAGGGGGGAAGCTGCTGAAGATCAAGAGGAACCAGTGCCCGATGATGATGATCTCCGCCGGGTCATAGTCGATGCAAGGACGCAACGCGAAAGTCAAAAGTAGAAGCTGAAATTCGATCGCATGTTGAAGAATAACAAAAAAGGGTTGTACCCCAATTGCGAAGATGGCAACACAAAACTCGGTACCGTACTGGAATTGCTGCAGTGGAAGGCAGAGAATGATGTGCCTGACAAAGGATTTGAGAAGGTATTGAAATATTGAAGAAGAAGCTTCCAAAGGATAACGAATTGCCCGACAGTACATACGCAGCAAAGAAGGTCGTATGCCCTCTAGGATTGGAGGTGCAGAAGATACATGCATGCCCTAATGACTGCATCCTCTATCGCGGTGCGTACAAGGATCTGAACGCATGCCAGGTATGCAGTGCATTGCGGTATAAGATCAGACGAGATGACCCGGGAGGAGAAGGTAGATCCGGTGAAAGCAAAGCGCACTCTGGCTGCCCTGACAAAACCACCAAAGTCTCCGCCGAGAGGCAACTATGAGCGCATTCTTGCAAAGACATATGCCGAAGCGGAGCGATCGGGAAGTACTGTCAGTGATCGAAGGTTAAAAGAACGACGAGCTGGGAAAAAAATTGCCCAGCTCGGCGAACAAGCGAACCAATCGTGCCCCCCGCTCAAGGTGTCAAAAGACATCGTCGCTAATGATCCGTGTATGGTGCCCAGTTATAGCAATCTTGGAGATTACCTGCCCGACGATGTACATTATGAAATCATGGAGGTGGACGAACACAAATACCATTACGGGAAGCCTCTCGTCAAAGATGAAAGATCTCTAACAACGATGATGCGAAGACTACATGATTGGTACACGAAAACCTGCAGAGAGTCTGATGGGATGGATACTTTGATGCTGAGAGTTAAATCGGAGCATGACGTCGTTGGAATTGATCTGCTGAATGTTCCATTTGAGGATTTCTTCCAGTTTTACAATCAAAAGGCCCTTGATAAAACAACGATCACTTGCTACTGTCTGTAAGTAGTACTACTTATGTCATTAAGTCTCTCTCTATATAGGTCAGCTTTTTCATTACATGTATTTATAATTATCCTCACTATATTATGCAGATTAAAGATCGCCGAATTGAAGAAAAGACAAATCGGTGATATTGGGTTCATTAACACAAATCTCATAGATGCATATACGGTTGAAAAATATCCCAAAGAAGCCGAGGTCAACTTGCTACAATCGTTGGTATTAAATCAAAACAAAGATATAATATTCTTTCCTTACAACTTCAAGTGAGTGTTACTGTCTTGTGCATATTCGGTTTCCCTTATTAGTCCAGGTTATGGTAATGTAATTGATGACTTATGCATGCATGCGCAGCTTCCACTATATTCTCCTAGAGATTAAGCTTGAGCAGGGAGTAGTAACCGTCTTAGACTCGAGACGAAATGATCCCCAGGACTATGCGAACATGACTCAAATGCTCGAGAAGTAAGTTAAATCGATCATTATCCACCATATCAGCAACTTTGTTCATTTCCTGATATCAAGTAATTGTTTTCTTTGTCTGGCAGGGTTTAGAGAAAATTCACCTCAAAAGCTCCGGGATTGCCGAAGAAGCTGCAATTTAATCACCCGAAAGTAAGTACTATAGTAGCATGTCCCGCGCATCTCCTAGTGATTCAAGCGCTAGTTTCATCAATACCATTTAGCATGCTTGCTTATCAGTTTGATTGACCTCTATTTCTTGTAAAGTGGTTGTGGCAGGAACCCGGGAATAATTACTGTGGATACTACGTTTGCGAGTCCATCCGCTATACGACCTGTCAGCGGGGCTACACTGAAGAACAATATGAAGTGCGTAAGCAATAATATTCACAATTTTATTTTATTACCATCATTTGTGTTGAGTTTCATTTATTCATATATATATGTATTGACCCCCTTCTTCAAATTAGATGTTTCGGAAGCGGGATGAACTCCTAGCACCAGATCGTATGCGAGGAATTCAAGAGGAATTGGCGGCATTCTTCCTTGACCACATGATCACTGAAAACGGAGAATACTATGTGGACCCTATGTTCCTACAATTTAATTAGGAGATTGTATTGTAAGAGATAATTATTGTATATATGTAGCCGGTAGTGTCGGATAGATATACGAGAACTTGTTGTTCGACCAATATCTCGGAGAAGGAGAGGTGGTCGATATCACTTCTCTCTGTATGCATATGTTCATGACGATCTTCTGTTTCCTTCATTTGATTACTAGCTAGCGTGTCTACTCCTCTCCATACGTATATAGTACGTAGCGTCGACCAAGCACGGAGATAAAAGAGGACACTTCTCTCTATTAATTAGCTAGCTAACACAATATATGAAACCTAAATTAACCCCTCAAAACCCCTAAACCACCCCCTTTAAAAAAACAAAAATCTCAGCTCCTGCCAGCTGCTGACGCGTGGATGCCTATTGGTCCTGGTTGGTGACACCAACCGGGACAAAAGGCCCTGCCTATTGGTCCCGGTTGGTGGCACCAACCGGGACCAAAGGCCCCCCCTGCCTGGGCTGGCAGCAGCGGCCACGTGGAGGACCTTCTGTCCCGGTTCGTGTAAAAACCGAGACTAAAGGGTTAGGGCATTAGTAACGACCCTTTAGTCCCGGTTCAAAAACCGGGACAAAAGGCCTTTACCAACCGGGGTAAAAGCCCCTTTTCCTATTAGTGAACTGTACTGTTTTGCTGTAACACCTTTTGGTTATTACTGATGATCATGCTTACTCACTAGTAATCTTGTACATGCAATGCACGTGAATATCACACAATGTATTAATTGCATCCTAAATTAATATTTGGCAAGGTACTAATCACACGTTGATATTAGGTTGGGCATAGTTAATTGGTTAGCAGTGATATTAGGCTTGCTATTAATTAGGGAAGGGTGCTAAACACATTTAGCGTTAAACACCGGAGCGACATTGACCCTGGATAGATGTGGTTGAACGGGTAAGATGTGTTGGATCTCCGCAACTCGATCTTTTTATATTAGTATAGACTAGCAAACATGCCCGCGCGTTGCAACTGGAAATAGAAATAGAAAACCCCTTAGTCTAATAAGCATGCTCAAAGACCCTCCACAGGTCTGCGTCCTATATTTCAATATGTCAAACAATGTACTGATTGAGGGTAGAGTCTTTCAGGACACCGATTTGGGGCATGAGATGTGGTCCCGGGTCAATTGATCCGGATGAGCAATGCCAAGCTCAAATTATTAGTTCATTCTGAAATTTAAAGGTAAATTTGGAGAAAAAACATAATATCATTAAAAGATTTGGACACCCCCCTCTGCCTTTCAATCATCTCTGATGCCGCAAGCTAAAATTTATAAGTAAAATTGAAATAAATAATACTACCAACAAATTTAAAGCAACAAATCATTAAACAGATTAATCTGGAGTGAAAACAGCAGCAAGCAGAACCTGCTTGTTTGTGTCCGGTGAGATCAGGATTGGTATCTTGCCAAGACCCCTTCCCTTCCAATTGTTGCCTGATGTGGCACAAACTCCAAACCCTAGCTCCCTTGACCCTTGACTCGAACATTGCTCCTTCCAGTTTAAATCATTGCAGCCGGCCGTCAACTACTCGTGCACAATGTCACATTGGTGGGTGCGCATGAGTGGAATGGCAACGGCCGTCGCATTGTACACAACAACGTCTAAGCATCACCACGGTGTGGGCGACCGGTTGTGTTTGCATTATGCCACAATTGCACTTCGCCCCACTTTGATAGGGCGTAGTTTTCACCAGTTCCTTTTGGACAACAGATAAGTAGACATGCTTCACAGGGCGTGTCGGTCCTAGTCCATTCCCCACTTTGATCTCAAATTGATTCCACATATATATATAGAGCACTCGGCTATGGACAACATTTGGTTTCCATGGATGGAAGAAATCTTTATTTTCCACGGAACTGGTTCTGAGTTTTTTTTTTTTGTGAAACTAACTGGTGTTGTGGTACGTTTTAATTTTCTATCTTTTGATGTGAACACGTGACGCCAGTTGGTTTTATCTTGCTCAAAGTGTGCATGACATTTTCGTGTCCTTGCCTCAACTTTCGGCGGACGTTATTTTGCTTCTTTTTTTAGCAACGGCGGACGTTATTTTGCTGCTTCGCTGCGCTGTTGACGTCCTCTTTCCTGGCATACAACTAAGCTAGCTAGCCTAGTTAACCAATCCAATACAAAGATGGTCTATTAAAACAAAAAAACATATTTAATATGATGATAAACCTAGTTCAGTTGGCCAGAGCGTTACGACTGGACGGTAGGGTCCTGTGTTCAATCCTAACTCGGCCAACTATTTTTGCCATGTCTGCCGGGATAGTTGGGCCACTGTGCGGCTGTGGGCGATGGATGGGCTAAGGCCCAGGTGGGGGCGACCAGCCAATGCGAATCGGGATAGGCTGCTCGCGACGTATGAAGAATTTACTAAATGAATCTTTTTCTTACTCCGGATGGCATCGGGGGCATTGGTGGGTAATTTTTTCTTACTTACGGGGACAATTAAGATGACGATGGACGGGCATTGGCAATCCTTACTTTATTAGTAGGTATATAGATATAGATGCTGATGAAACACTTTCGTTTTTGTGTGAACAATGTTGCAAGTTCCCAGCCCCGTAGGCCCTTGCACAAATTAGAATGTGCTTTGATATTCACTTTGTTTGCATATTGTGTATCCCTCTTATCAGTTTTTTGAGTGAATTAGATAATTTTATTGCACATATGTCGATAAAATGATATGCCTTGGTGCTTGATTTATCCATTTGTTGATCTATACTTGTGCATACACAGTGACTACTTCACCAATCTTTAGGCAGGCTATTTTCTTATGTACTTCTGCTATTATATAGTACACCAACCTATATTGTTGAGCATTTTAGTCCCCTGCTGTATATGAAGTCATGAATTGAGCTTACTAGTTTACAGTTGTTGCCTTCCTAATTGTTCGCATTACAGATTGTGTTTCCTGTTATTGGCAGGTCATTGCTCCCACTCACCTTAGTATGTTTTTCTGTCTCCCCATAAGGCCAGAAGTGTCATCAAAATGAAAAAGAGAAGTTCCGAAGTAATCGAAGTCTACAGATCTGTCATGTGCTGAGCTACGTTTTGTGAAGTCGTCACTTAGATTTTACTTCTGTCTTCTGCTAAGATGGACCATGGTATGCAAAGCCTACGCTGGACAGGCTGGTTGCTGAAGTTGGTTGTTAACTCTTTTGGGGTTCATGAGGTGGAATTTATATGCTATGCTATGTTGCTGATATATGCTATCCTAGAAGCTGGAAGCAACTGTTGTCTGTGTGGAAGCAAAGTTAATGTATGTAGTCGCTAGATGGCTCATTGCATATTTACTGCAAACTATATGGCTCTTAATCGTAATAGTTCTATGCTGGTGATGTGATCCTGTTTTACTTTTTGAAGAGCAAATGGGCCACGGATGCAGCCCTAGATTTTCCATGAGTAGGAGCGAGCACGATCGTTAGAAGAGTTGCATCTTGAATTTTATAAAAAAGTGACGTACGCATATGCAAGGCAGTTTTATCAAAATATATGGCACGGTGGAGTCGTTAGAGCGAAGCGTGTCAAGCTCGGTGAACAACTCTACCCTTGCCCTGTACCCTATGCTTAGTCGATGGAGGCTATGGTTGCAAGTGGATCAGCGTGGATGGCGGCAAGCGCAACATCGTTAGCTCTCTGCTGCCATGACAATTGTGCCGATACGGTCGACTTCCCCCATAGCATGGCGAGCTTGATTCGAGCGGTGACTAGAATTTAGGAGGAGTTGGGCGGAGGAGACCACCCCGTGCTTTTCATAGGGGGAGGGGATGCAACAGGAGGGCGACAGACGAGGCGAATTGGTCGGGTGCTCATAGTTGGGCCATGAATACTCTTTACTCTTTGTTTAGGGAACGCCATCATGGCTACTTTATTGAAACTTGACCAACACTTACATAATTCACTAGGAATTCAAGCAGGAAATCAAAGGGTTCATCAACCCAATCACAAGAAATTTTACCAAGGGAACTATGTTTAGCCAATTTATACAAAAGGGGTCCGTAGATACTCTTAAGAGCATCTTTAGCAGATCCGCTAAAATCCAGTATTGCAAAATCGGTTTAGAGTTCCCCCGAAAACGATTTTGCGGGAAGTGAAGGCTCCGCGGAACAAATCCCATAAATCTCGTACTGCAAATTTAAAAACGAGTTCGCACTAGAAAATAGTTTATCACAACCATAGTTCATACATAGAAAATACAAAATCCGCGCTGCAAATTAAACCTAAATCGACGGTATCACTCGTCGACGCCGAGGTAGAACTTAGCGGCGAACTTGTGGAGCGCGTTGGCAAGGACATGCTCCTCCTTGGTGGCGGTAAAACAGTCAGCGACGCCCTCTTCTCCGGGAGCCACAGCGCGCGCCGCAGCGACGAGCTCCACATTGGCCCGCTGGCACCTCTGGAAGTGTGGAAAGAGGTTGGCGTCAAACTCGTGGAAGCTAGCTCAAGGGCTCCTCCCGCCGGTGTGGGAGAGCTAGCCGCAGTCGCACGCTTGCTTCAAGCGCCATGGCTCGACGGCAGGCCAACTAGAGCTGTCGGCTTCCGCGTCTTGCCGTGCGAGCTTGCATGGCAGCGACCCGCCACGGCCGCGAGCACCACCGACCATCGAGAAGAGGAAAAAACGGAGTAGAAACGGCAAGATTTTTCACCAGAGTTGGGGAGGGCTAGAGGCGGGGCGAGCGGATTACGACGAAGGGGATAGAGTTTGCTAACCCTAAAACCCGGACGTATAGCGCCGGAGGGATGGATATGCGGTTGACCCTAAAAAAGTTGGACACATCTAGCCAGCACTCGGCCGCTCGTGATGGTTAGCAAGCGGCCGACCATTTTAGGATATTTCTTATCCCTCCTCTTAATTAGGAAAAATTACTCCTCTAATCTCTTTTTCCTAAATGCCAGTACAGTCATATCCTTCGTTGCATGCATTTTGCTATCTTGTGCATTTAATTTGTGGTTTTAAAATTTTAAAAAGGTATAATTTTCAATCCGCGAGTCGGAATTACGATTCATTTTTACCGTTGGAACCCTTGCGACGTGCTCTTCGAAACTAGATGTCGTATGGGTATGTTTCGACGAATTTTTTGTGTGCAACTTAATCCCTGTTTGATGCAACTATCTAGAGTCAATGTGCAACTACATGACTGTCGATGTGCAACTTTTTCCTACTAGTGAACGTTCACTTTTCACTCATGCGAACAGATAACTTTTGAGTCTAACATCAGAACTAAGATCCGCTTTCACTGTTGGACCCCGCGCGGCGTGCTGTTCGACTAGATCCCGCATGAGTATGTTTCGACAGATTTTATTGTGTGCAATTTAATCCCCGTTAGGTGCAATTGCCTAGTAGTCAATGTGCAACTTTCTCCCTAGCCATGGACGTGCAGTTTCACTGATGGCACGTCCACCCCAACCTACCCCCCTAACAATGAGATGTGCAACTTCGTCAGTTGCCCAGCCCAACTGCTTAGTAGCTGATGTGCAACTTTCCCCTGCCCGTGGATGCGTGGATTTCACTATTTGCTGCCTCGGCCAACTGCCTAATAGTGGATATGCAACTTCAGATGCTTCCTCGGCCAACTATCTAACAGTGATGTGCAATTTTCCCTCATACCCTATGGAAGTCTAGTTTTCCCAGCTAGTACCCTGTCTGAACCACCCCTACTAGTGAGATGGGCCACTTTAGCGCCCCGTCTCTATGCATCTTTTCAGTACCGCCTGGATGTTCAGTTTTCACCATCCAACTATTCCTGCCAGTGAGATGTGCGACTTCATCTGTTGCCCCGGCCAACTACCTAGCAGACTATGTGCAAGTCCACATGTTACCCCTGCCAACTCAAAGTACACAAGAAATTGCACATCGATAACTAGAAAGTTAGCTGGAACAATAGACTAAGTTGCACATATTGCCGGTAAGGTGGGTGGGGCAGGGTGTGCATGAAAAATTACACACAAGTAGTGAAGGGGTGCACATCGACTACAAGGTAGTTGGCAGGGCTAGTAGACTACTTGCACGTCAAAAAAGGTTGGTTGCCATGGTTGCTAGGTTACAACCTCATAGGAAGTTGGATCATGTAGCTCAAAAAATTGGTTTTGAAAAAAAAAATGCACCAAGCAGTACTAAAGTTGCACAATGTACTAATGGAGTTGCACCATATGGAATTACAGTTGGCATAAAAAAATTCGTCGAAATATACCCATGTAGGATCTAGTTTCAAAGATATCGTCGTAAGGATTCCAAAGGTGAAAACAGATCTGAATTCGAACTCTGAATTCGAACATACGGTGCAAAAGATATGACTTTTTGAAAAATTGAAACCCGAATAAATCAAGCATCTTTTTTTTTCAAAGCAATGTGACCCGTGTGAACGTATTTAATGCCACCGACAAAAGTTTTTGCACATGTATGCTTGTAAGGCCAGCCGCTCGTTTCAGCGCGATCGAGCGCACGCACGATTAGGTAATTACGAAAAAATACGGGTCAGGATCTCTTCAGTACTCCCTCCGTCCTTAAAAGAGTGTACTTTCAATTTTGTTGGAAAGTCAAACTTTTTTATGTTTGACCGTATTTATACAATACTAGACCAACATTTATGCCATAAAATTAATAGCATTAGATTCGTAATAAAATATATTTTCATCATATACCTATTTGGTTTCACAAGCATTGACATATTTTCGCATAAATTCGGTTAAACTTTGAGATAGTTTGACTCTTCAATAAATTTAGAAGTACACTTTTTCAAGAACGGAGGAAGTAGGAAAGAAAGCGGGATCCAGTAAAACGGCCAGAATTTTATGGGACTAGACTTTATTATTAATTCGTTTTCGCTCCTACAATTCGCCTGCCCGGTGCCCCAGGCCCACAGGGCAGCGAGAGCAAAGACACCAGCCATCCCGATACAAAAGGCCACCATTCCGTCGAGTGTCGACGAGCCCGGCTACAGGAGCAGGGACAGATTAGTCATTCCCCGAGTTGTTCCCATGGCACCGTCTCATCCTTCTCCTATCTGGCGGCGAGTAAATCCTTCTCCCGTCGGCACTACTCCGTCGCCGGCCATCCCGTCCTCCCGCAGGCCACCCCCTCCGCCCTCCGCTCCCTTCCCCTCGTCCACCTCTTCTCCATCTCCGACGGTGGCGCTAGGGTGAGCTTCTCACGCCGGCTTCATCCGTCACCGAGGTGAGCGCCCGACTCTCCCTTTCCTTCTCCTAAATCTCCCTCTCTCACCTCAACCATCAGCAGCTGCCATGTTGTTGATTTTGATATAGCTGGATGACTCTGGATCTGTCTGGTTATGTCCTTATTTCATCAATATTTTGCAATGCCGACGAGTAATATTGTGGATCTGCAGGTTGCCGAGTTTGCCCGTATTATGCTTTCTCATGCTTGTATTATCGATTTGGATCCTTTCCCAATAACAATAGGATATTCCGAGTTCCCGAAATATGAATCATCCATCCGGACATCTTATTTCAAAATTGAAAATGCTTGGTGTTAAGAGTTGGTCGTCATTTCTCGCCATGCTTCATTGCATGATTATTGCTCGATACATCTTTTGTAAACATAGAATTTGGAAACCGGAAGAGACCATCTTATCTTTTTCCCCCTTATCTGGTTGATTGATTTCTCACTTTCTCTGTTCTCATTCAAAAGGTGCTTGGACTCTTACCTTCAGGTTCTGCTGCCTTTCTGTAGACGACTTCACAAAGTTCAGTTAGTGACAGCTTGAGTAAAGTTTGTAAATCCAATCCTTTGGAATAGTTTTCCATTTGATTCATATATTGAGAATTTTTGGTTAATTATTTTGCTTTTCACCAGTGTGAAGGTTGAAATGTATTGTTTCATAAACTCAATACTGCTTAATACATCTGGTGTAAACATAGAATTTTGTAAACCAGAAGAGACCATTTTATCTTTCTTTTTTTCCTTTCTATTGTAGATATTATATTGTTGATTGATTTCTCACTTGCTCAGTTCTCACACAAAAGGTGCTTGTTTTTCATGCCTTCAGGTTCTCTGGTACCTTTGTACACTACCCCGGATTCAATCAGTGACAGCTTGAGCTAAGGTACATAAGTCCAACCCTTGAAATAAATTTTCCCTTCGATTCATATATTAAGATTTTAATTTGTTTGCTTTTTATTAATGTGAAGGTTGGAATGTATTTGAGCCATAAACTCAATTTTTGCAAGACTTTTGAACAAAAGTTTGACAATGTATGGGAATGGAACTCTCATTGTTAGACTTTATTTCAAGAAAGATATTGAGAATTTTTGGGATAGCTTTGAGAATGGGGATGCAATTAATCAAGAATGATTGGGATAGGCTATGGTATGGAACACCAGAAATCGAGAATCGTTGGGAAGTGCTATGCCAATGGGACAGTTAATTTCGGGCAAGTAATCAAGAATCGTTGGTCTAGGCCATGGGAAACTTTAGTCGTCATTCTCATTCCAAGCAACCAAGAATTGTTGGATAGCATCTAATCCCAAGCATGCAACTAATCAAGAACTTTTGGTATCGGCTTTGAGAATGGAGAATGGAAGTTTCATTGCCAAACCTTTTATGACAAGCAAAAGCAAGTATGAAGAATGGTTGGGGGTTGTGTTATTTGAACAATGAATGGTAAACCACAAGAATGCAACTATGGTTTGAAGGAAATCTTTGGAAGCTAATACACAAGAGTTTTGGAGGAAATTAGGATGAGGAGCAAAAAAATAAGGCTCCTCGCTACATTGGTTACCCGTTTTGTGCTGATATGAAGCAAAATCTCCAAAGGAGTTTTAAGCTTTCAATTAGGTGGTAGTTTCAGTTTGGAAACTGAGAATTTTGCGCTGATTATGTTGGAAATATTTTAATTCCCATATGGACGCGGAAAATTCTTGTATTCCAAACAGGGCTAGGATGGAGTACTATGCTTGTAAATAATTTTTTATCTTTATCTTATTTTTAGCTTTTAATGTCAATTTATATCTTTAAAAATTTGATCTATAATCAGATCTACTTCAACGAAGATATTTAGATTTTGTGGTGTTTCTCATCTGTTTCTTGTTCCATCACATCATGTTAGGCCCGTGCAATACAAATCAAATATAATGCCATTTCTGAGTTAGTTCTGGGAAACATGCAAGTGAAGTGGACAGATGAAACCAAAAATGGGTGCATAAAGTCATGGTAAACAAAAATTACAATGGACCTGCACCTAAGAGCAGTTTGGCAATGTTAAAATGATTTTGCTGTTTTTTGTCGAATGCAAATTTTGAAGCTCTTAACAACTGCCCATTATTTGAATATATGCAATTTAGTCATATGGCAGAGCAATTTTTCATCATGTAGATTGTACATAGAATGGTGACATGCACTGAAGAGCAGTTTGGGCTACCATAGAATGGCTCGGCTTTAGCCTGGTCCGTGGACCCCAAATAGCACTGAATATTCATTAAAAGTTAGTAGAAAATCAAGCAAGTTAATGAAAAATCTTATAAGCCGCACCTATGTGTGTTAAGGCGGCTCTATGCACCCCCAATGCGCATGTGCCTGACTCATTTAGCAACGGAGAGAACTGGTCGATCCGGTGTTAGAGATGACGCAATTGGTCTGCTGACGATAGTGGGGGCGAAGTGAGGAGGCGTATTGACCTTGAGCTGACGCTGATGTGCACTGTAGGTGAGAGGAAGTGACTAAGTTGTTGCTCGGACAAGATCATGTAGGCTAGGGATGGGTTGTAGTGGGGCTAGACGGTGCCGGAGGAGGCTGCGGGTGCTAGCAGACAACGGTGGGGGGCCAAAGTCGGTGGGCGGGTCTTCATAACGTGGCGGTGACTGTGGCCGCAGGGGTGGACAACGGTGGTGGACTCGACCTACCTCCGCTCGCTGTAGGTAATGGTGCTCCTATTGCACGCTAAGAGTGGCAAATAGGAGACCCTAAGTTAGTACTCCTGTTGGGTTTTATTGGACCTCCTCATATTAGGTACTTTGACCATCAATTTAATCAATAAAATATGAACTATATGCTACAAAAGTTATATTGTGGGAACCTTATTTTGAATGCAAATTCATAATATACTGTTTGCCCCATATACATCTTATTTTGTTTGTCATATAGATGACAAAACTTTGACCTTAAATTGGAGAAAATTGCTTAAAGCGCACGGTAGCTTAAAATATGCACGTGCCAGCCCGATGCACCTAACTATTTCTATGTCCGTCATCAAGATTGGTTCAATGCTGATCTAATTAAAGTATAGAAATGTGGCGATATTTCAGATGATGTTTATCCAACTTCTGTGATACATGATAAAATGCAAGACTGTAAAAATGCAAGATTGTAGTATTTCCAAGTGATACATGATTATCAAAATGCAAGACTGTAAAAACATACAAAGATGATCTAAAGGCAAGAGGGTTGAAAAACACTGACATTTTGTTTGTTTGATCCATAGCATTGTACAAAGAGATTTTGAGATGTCCTTTTATCTTTTGACTACCGGTGGGCGTATATGATACTTAGATTGCTAGGTAGGATAATGTTGTATTATTTCTTAGAAATTTGATCGAATGAGTACTACAAGCCAAATTACCTCTTTAGAGAAGGTTCTAAGGATTGCAATCCTCCCAGAAATTCTTTAAATCTAACAGAACGCAAGAAGATGGATTTACTTGCAGAGGTTTACCTCTTTTTTTTCTGTAGTATGAGTTGATTGCCAATTTGGAATTTCAAATCTTTGCAGGATATGGTACATTCAATTTTTATTTAGAGTTATTGTTAATTTTGAGAGTCAAATTAGATAGTCAGTTGAATAATTATTAGATTCCCCGAATAAAAGAAGAAACCTATTAGATTGTATGTATAGTTTGTGCCTCGCTTGTTACAAGGTTCGAAAGGAAAGCAAGCTTGCTTAATTTCTTTCCATCTCATTCTTCTGTACTACTTATTTAATGTTTTGCAAAATTAAATTCTTTCCATCCAATTATTTTATCTGTGTTTTCCCCGAATAATTATCTGTGTTTTCCAGTGCATTGTAAGTTAATACTTATTGTGTTTTTGCACTATTTCAGCCAGAAATTGCATGATATAATGATGAATCAATATATGCTATTATTCTGAGTAATTTTTGAAAGTGCTAGTTATTGACTAGAAGGCGGGGGGGGTGTGAATAGGCGATTTTTATGAAAGTATTCAAAACACGAGGTCTTTGAAGACAAACAGTGAAATGAACCTATTGATATGCAGCGGAAGATAGACTACACTAGACAAGCCATAGTCAAATAAGCAATGTAGTGAAAGCACGAAGACTATCAGCAGCTAGGTAGTATGGATCAGGATGGAAGACAGTATGACGCCAAATAGTAAATAGTCTTCACTCAGTGAAGTCAATCAGATCAGACAAGCAGGCAATGATTTCACGAAGACAAACTATAAAGTAAAGGGAAGTGAAGGATAGAACCAGTTGCTTGGTGAAGACAAGGATTTGGTACACCAGTTTCAGTTGTTGTGACAACTGTACGTCTGGTTAGGGAGGCTGAGATTTAACTCAGAAGACCGCATCTTCACCTTATTTCCCTTGAGCTAAGAACACCCAGTCCTCGCCCAATCACTCTGGTAAGTCTTCAAGGTAGACTTACAAATCTTCACAGACTTCGTTCACCGACGATCCACAATGACTCTTGGATGCTCAGAACGTGATGCCTAACCGGCTGGAGGATTCAAAGTCCTCAAGTGTAACATGTCTTCAGGCCACGTGGACAGAAAGACTTCAGTGATGCCTAACACTCTTTGGCTCTGGGTGCTTTGGGCTTTGTCGACCCTTGCAAGGATCTCTCTCTCAAATGCTTCGGAGGTGGGTTGCTCTCAAACGACAAAAACCGTGGACTAACTCTGAGCAGCCACTAATTTATGGTGTAGGGGGTGGGCTATTTATAGCCAGGAGGCAACCCGACCGGATTTGTCCGAAATGACTCTGAGTCACTAAGGAACCGACACGTGTCCAACGGTCGGATTTGAAACACACGCGACAGCTTTACTTGGGCTACAAGCCAAGCTGACTCATCCAGCTCTGGATAAGATTTGCTCTCATTGTCTTCGTTCGAAGACATAGGATTTTGGTTGAGCATCACATCAGTCACTCTGAATTTATTCACTTGGACCCCACTTAACAGTACGGTGGTTCCTATGACTCAACAAAGAAGAAAAGGAAACTACAAAACAACTATGTCTTCGCACTCCATAGTCTTCGAGTGAATGTCTTCACATGTCATAATCTTCATCGTGAATGTCTTCACGTACCACCATTGTCTTCAATGTCTTTACACATTTTTAGGGGTCATCTTTGATAGGTAAACCGAATCAATAAGGGACTACTATCTGTGTTATCCTGCAATTCTCACAAACACATTAGTCCTCAACCAAATTTGTCGCCAATACTCCAAAACCAACTAGGGGTGGCACTATATGCACTTACAGTTTTGAACCAACGAGATCGTTTATTTGTAATTTATGATTGAATATCATTTTAAACGTCATATAATGACAAATCCTTAATGATTAAATTTGATGTTTAAATTGAGGAAATATGACTCTAATTTTAATTCAGACCAACGTTGTTTTAATATTATGAGTCACCCCTTATGATGTTTTACTTCCATGTTTTTTCTACCCAAAGGTGATTTAACATGTAGTTGAAATTAAATCCTTGGCATGTTTGTTTATTTACCAACATAAATTTATAATCATGCAAGTCTATTTATGATAATTGCAGCTTCCGCTCCATTCCGGTCCGACACGATCGAACCACTTACGGGGAGTAACTTCCCGCATTGGAAGTCCCAATTCGAATTATGTTTGGGTTGTAATGAGTTTAATTATGCCTTGACGGAAGAAAAGCCTATAGCACCCGTGCAAAGTGCTACAGGGTATGCAAATCTCAAAAAGGACTATGATGTTAAGATGGAAAAATAGAATAAGTCCAACCATATTGCGCTTCTTATCATGAATGCGACAATATCACCGGAAATTGCCAAGGCACTCCCTAAAAAAGACACTGCTAAAACATTCCTCACTGAAATGGGGGAGCAATTTGAAGCCTCCGACAAAGTGTACACTCATGAGCTTTGGACCCCTGAGAGCTTCATCTTGTAGCTCCCGAGCACTGTCTCCACAAGCAATCCCACCAAGCAGGAGTAGGGTTTTACACCGCACGGTGACCCAAACCTAGGTAGCTCTTTGTGCCCCTATCATGCCTTGTGTGTGTGTGCTTGCCGTAGTTTGCCGGAGTCCTCGTCTAGTTGCTAGGTAGCAAGCAAAGTCCTCGGTGTTCGGCTTAGGGTTTTTGGAGAGTGTCTCGTAGACGCAAATCACTTCTCCAACAACAGAACTGCGCATAAGCATGCACTTTGGTCAGAAAAGCGCAAGGCGGTGGCAAAACGCACAATTAACGCCTAGCGCTATTTTAAACCATGTTTTTTTATTATGATTTCGATGGAACAAGTGGGGCGTGAGCGGGTCCTGAACGAGCCAGTGTGAACTAAAAGTTACAAAGTGGCAACTACCCTTTGCTCGAACCAGGCTTGTGGATTAACACCTCTAGTGAGAGCCATTATGCTCATTCGTGTAAAAAACTTGCGAAAGTATAGGAGCAGACCTCTAGTATAAACAACAAAGGGATAAATCGAGCACTATGGCATACACACACGTGCAATAAAATTGCCTAATTCATTAAGAAAAACTGATAACAGGGATACACAATATGTGCACGAAGTGAACATCCAATGCACATTCTAATTTGTGCAAGGAACTATGGGGTTGGGAGCTTGGAACAATGTTAACACAACCAAGAAAAAGTGTCATCACTGAAGCACATAGTAAATGTGATTATCAGTAATAACCAAAAGGTGTTACAGCAAAACAGTAGTGTTTCAAGAAATGGACGGCATAAATGAATTGAAAACCCAAGGTTGTAAAATATTTGTTCTTCTAATTTCATGCATCACTTGCCTATTATTTGAATCTAGACAGTAGTAGCTAGGCTTATTCTTTTGTTTTGGACCAAAAAAGGCTCTTTTTAATTAATCCTCTTAAGTTTCTTCAAAGTATGATGTTAACTTTTCTTAGGGAGGGAGCTCCCTGAATTGGTCGACCCTGTATCCTCTACTGTTTTTTCCTGGGTTAGGAGTTCAATACAGGCAATCCTTTTATGAGAATTGGACGTTAAACTTAAATCCAACAACATAACTACAGGAACAAAAGAAACATGATTGTACCTTCATGGTCATTCGTCACGTTGGTGATGGTTCCTCTGTTCCTTTACCTGCCCTGGCTCCGCGACCACCAAGATTAAGCCGGCCACTGCAACAACATCAAATGCAATAGCATCACATGGTGAGCCCTCGAGGTCGAAAATTCCACAATAATGTAACTGCGGAGGCTATAAAGTATAAACTGGAATTTTCTTCCGATAAACAGTGACGCTATAGGTCACATGTTACAGCTACAGGATACAAAACTGAAAAATGAATACACTCCGGACCTATGATTTTAGTACAATCCACAACCCTATATCTGTAGATCACTCTATATCTGTAGATCACTCTATGATATTTTTCTAATTTAGTTTGTGATATCATGTAACGTTACAAAGCCTAATGTACACAAGTAAACCAGGTGCTAATAGTGTTGAATTGTAACGTTACATGTACTTGTATTGTGTGTGATAGTTGTTGTAACTAGGTCCTAGTCTCACGCCCGTAACTCCCCCTCACGCCATCCACTCCCTGCATGTAGGGATCGGCTTTCGTCTAAAAAAATGTAGGGATCGGCTACGTGCCTCCGTGTATATGTAACAGTTCTGTTGTATGGAATAGATGAGCTGAGTCATTCCACTAATCTTCTTGGTAATCAGAGCTTTGGCTTCTCTCTCTCCCATGTCGACCAGTCCACCTCCCTCTCCCATCGACGGCGGCCATGGCGGCACCCCCTCCGTCGACAAACTCGCCGCCGCTGCAGCTACCCCAGAGCGTCCTCGCGCAGCGCCCACCCCCGATCCCACCCTCTCCGGCGGCTTGCCCCTCACTACAGCACCACCCAACCCCATTCCCCCGATCCCTCTTTCTGTGCGCCACTGCCCCTCCCGGCGGCCTTCCTCCGAGCATCGCGGGGTCGTCGACTTCAAGTCGGCCCTGGACGGGACCAACTTTACCCGCTGGCGCAACTACCTGAACCTCCTCTTCGCATGGTACCACGCGGAGACGCACGTCCAGCCCGGGGCAGTAGCGCGCCTCTCCGGTCCCCAGTGGCGCGACGATGACAATACCATCCGCCTCTGGTTCTTCTCCACCATCGAAGGCGATCTTCTCGATCTCGTCAATCCGCCCGACTCCACCGCCTACACAATCTGGCAGCGACTCCATGAGTACTTCCTCGCCAACGAGGCAGAGCACGCGATGCATCTTGGCCAGGAGTTCAGGGCGTGTGTGCGCGGCGACCTCACCAACAATGAGTACTGCCGCCGACTCCAAGGTATCACCGCCGCCCTCGCCGACGTTCGGGAACCGGTCACCAACCGAACCCTAACTTTGCAGATGCTCGATGGCGTTGGCAAGAATTTCGAGCTGCCGGCCGCCATCATTCAATCTACCGTGCCGCTCCCTTCGTTCGCCCAGGAGCGGTCGCGTTTGGTCCTCGCCGAGCTCGCCATCGACAAACACACGAGCACCGAGGGTATGCAGGTGTTGGATGTCCGCAACGATGGGCGTGGCGGCAGCGGTGCAGATCGCGGCGACCGCGCTTCCCCTGGCGGCAGCGATCGCGCTCCCAATGGCAGGCGTGGCGGCCATCCTAGCTGTGGCAACCGCAACGCCGGCCGTGGCGGGCGTGTCCGAGGGCGCGGCGATCCCGCCGGAGGTGGCCGAGGGCCTCAGCCGTGGGTGGGCTACTTTGCCCCGATGGGCATGCCCTTCCCGCTGCCGCGCTCTCCCTGGGTTCCACCCAACTCCGTGGGCGTCCTCGGCCCGCGTCCAGGGGCGCCTCATCATACCTACTCCACGGTCTACGCTCTTGCTCCAACCCTGCCTCCACCACCTGCGTACTCTGCACCGCCCTACTCGTGGGATGCGGCCGCGATGTACCACGCCGCGCCGAGTCAGGGACACACCTACCCACCTCACGCCGATTGGATCATGGACACCGCGTCCTCGCACGTCACCGGGGACCCATGTACCTTGCTTGAGTTTCATTCCCTTTTAGCGCATAATACTCGTCATATCATAGTCGGTAATGGGGCTCGTCTTCCTATCATCGCCATCGGTAATACTCGACTTTCCCCTCGCCCTTCCTACCTCACTCATATCTTGTTATCCCCAAATATTGTGCAAAATCTCATTTCTGTGCGGAAGTTTACACACGATAACCTTGTTTCCGTGGAATTTGATCCCGTTGGCTTTTCCGTGAAGGACACCAAGGAGGTGCTTCTGAGGTCCAATAGTGGCGATGACCTCTACCACTTCTCCGGCGATCATGGCAGCACCCCACCGGCGGCTTACACGCTTTCCACTTCATACCTTTGGCATAAACGGCTCGGATATCCGGGCACCTCTTCATCAGCTCATTTTCCCTTTGATATTTCATCCAAATGTAATAAAGCTCCCAAGTCTCCACTATGTACTGCTTGCCAATTGGGCAAGCACACCCGTCTTCCTTTCTCCACCTTGACAAACTACACCATTGCACCATTTCAACTTTTACATTGTGACTTGTGGACCTCTCCAATTCTTAGTTTTCTGGCTACAAATATTATCTTGTTATTTTGGATGATTATACTCACTACTCTTGGACCTCTCCTCTCTGTGCCAAATCCGACACATGTGCCACCTTGCAATGTTTCTTTGCTTTTATTCTTACCCAATTTCGTTTACTTGTGCAATGTTTGCAGTGTGACAACAGCGGTGAATTTCTTACCACTAGCCTTTGTGAGTTCTTCTCCACTAACAGCATCGCTTTCTGTCTAACGTGCCCGCACACGTCGCCGCAAAACGGCAAAGAGGAACGGTACATCCGTACCACCAATGACGTCATCCGCACGCTCTTATTTCAAGCGCACCTCCCACTGCCCTTTTGGGTGGAAGCTCTCCATACCGCCACCACCCTACTCAACATTCGCCCCTCTCACGCCGTCCATTACTTTACACCACATTTCCTTCTATACGGCATCCACTCCACCTATGATCACCTCTGGACATTCGGCTGCTTATGTTTCCCGAGCATCTCCGCCACCGTCGCGCACATGCTCTCACCCTGTTCCACTAGATGTGTTTTCATCGGCTACCCACACGAGCAGAAAGGTTATCGATGCTTTGATTTGTCATCCCGCAAGGTTATTACATCTTGCCACGTTGTTCTTGATGAAAATTGTTTCCCTTATGTCTCTGCTGCAGAAACAACCGTGGCCGCAGAAGGTCCCAATCCTCCTGCCGCACCTGCCACAATTCCCCTCGAGCCGCTCACCTCGGACCGGGCCACACGCACACACCAGCCACCAGCCGCTCCGAAGTCGCCATGTCCCCCATCCGCTCACGTCGCGCCGCACCAACCACACCAACCCTCGTCCCCACGCCCAATGGCGTTGCCTCCGCCCAGCCCTGCAGGCCCCGCCACCCATGCAACCCCATGCACCCCACGTTCCCTTCCCGCATGCACGCCTCGGCACGTGGTATCCTTCCTGGGATCGCCGCTTGCCCGCTCACACTCGAGATCGCCCGGGAGCAGCTCTCCCTCGGGATTGCCGCCCGCTTCCTCGGTTCCACCCCCTCTCCCTCACAGCGAAAGATTCCCCTACATGCCATTCCAGTCACCCTGCAAGCCACTCCACACCAAATGATCACACACACCGCTAAAGGGGCTTTGCCATGCCTAAGCAACACTTGGACTTATCCATCATCACCACACCTTTCACCCTTCCCTCTTCTTACCGTACAAGCCTCAAAGACCCCCATTGGCGTGATGCTATGCTAGACGAGTTTAATGCACTAATTCGAAAATACACTTGGTCTTTGGTGCCGTGTCCTGGGGGTGTTAATATGGTGACGGGCAAGTGGATTTTTCGGCACAAACTACATCCCGGTGGCTCCCTGGCACGATACAAGGCACGGTAGGTGGTCCGTGGCTTCACACAGCAGCCGGGTGTTGATTATGGGGAGACCTTCAACCCCGTTGTCAAACCCGCCACGATACATGTGGTCCTCAGTATCGCCACGGCAAGTGATTGGCCCGTTCGGCAAATGGACGTCAAGAATGCCTTTCTCCATGGTGATCTCGCTGAGACTGTCTACTGCCAGCAGCCCTCTAGTTTTGTTGATTCCACTCACCCCACACACGTCTGTCGCCTCAACAAATCTTTGTATGGTCTTAAGTAGGCTCCGCAGACATGGTTCCTCTGCTTCACACGCCACCTCCACTCGCTAGGCTTTGTCTCCTCCAAGTGTGACACTTCTCTTTTTATTATTCGTCGTGGGGGAACCATGGCATACTTGCTCTTCTACGTTGATGATATCATCCTGATAGCTAGCTCCACCTCTCTACTCACATCCCTTGTCAAGTCTCTCGCCAAGGAATTTTCTATTAGTGACCTTGGAGACCTTCACCACTTTCTTGGCATCACTGTGTACCGCACCACTCCTAGACTCTTTCTGTCTCAGGAGCAGTATGCTCTTGAAATCATGGACGGTGCCAACATGTTGAACTGTCACTCCATCTCTACGCCCATTGACACTAGTTCCAAACACTCCATGTCTAGTGGTACACCCTATTCCGATCCATCCAAATACCGTAGTCTTGCCAGAGCACTTCAGTATCTTACACCCACTCGGCCAGATATCACCTATGTTGTCCAGCAGATTTGCCTCTTCATGGACGCCCCTCTAGACACACATTTCCAGTTGATCAAACATGTGTTATGTTATCTTCGTGGTACTGTTCACTTCGGCCTACAGCTCCATTGCGCCTCTCAGCACGAGCTTATCTCTTATCGTGATGCCGACTGGGCCGGGTGTCTTGACCCTCGGAAATCTATGTCCGGTTTTTGTGTGTTCTTGGGATCCAACTAGATCTCCTGGTCGTTCAAATGACAACATATGGTGTCTCGATCTAGCGCGGAGGCCGAGTATCGCGCCGTGGCCAACTATGTTGCCGAGTCTTGTTGGTTACGACAGCTTCTCACTGAGCTCCGGCGACCCCCCACACGCGCCACTATCATCTACTATGACAACGTCAGTGCGGTGTATCTCTCGTCTAACCCCGTGCAGCACCAACGGACGAAACATGTGGAGATTGATCTGCACTTTGTTCGAGAACGTGTGGCTCTCGGTGAGGCCAAGGTGCTTCACGTCCTGACCACGCCGCAGTTCGCGGATATCTTCACCAAGGGACTGCCCTCGGCGATTTTTTTGTGATTTCCGGTTTAGTCTTAACATTGTGTGTGATGACTGTTGTAACTAGGTCCTAGTCTCACGCCCGTAACTCCCACTCACGCCATCCAGTCCCTGCATGTAGGGATCGGCTACGTGCCTCCGTGTATATGTAACAGTTCTGTTGTATGGAATAGATGAGCTGAGTCATTCCACTGATCTTCTAATAGCCTGCATCTTCAGGCTACCAAGACTATTGCAAACTTCAATGAAATTACCTATTAACAAGTAAGCAAAAATGACGACATAGTGTAGTAAAAATAGCACACTTACGTCTGTACTATTAAGCTTCATAGCCTCCTCTAGAGATTCCTTGCACATCTCCTCACTTTGGCATAGCTCGTCTTCAGATGGTTTGGCCAAATCAGGTTCAGGTTCTCGGAAAAGCGAACGCATTGGGGTAGAAAAGCAAATGTCTTCAAATTCTTCATGTTGCCCCGGTATTCCTTCAACGCTTGCTCCTTGCTTCATCTGTTGAACCATACTATTCATCTCCTTACGCAGGCCATCATATTTCTTCCTCTCAGCCCTTCTCCTCTGTCGGACTTCCAGTTTCTTCCTTTTCTGAACCTCATGATCACCTTGATTCTCCTGCATTTTCTGTTTATCTCGCTCCTCCAGCTCATACATCTGGTAAAGCTTCTTGATCAGATTCTCAACAGGGACCGCAATGTCAATGAAATCAAGATCGGCGCTGGCGTACAATGACTCCTCCGTGAACTTGGAAGAGACATAGAACTCCCGCTCGGTGAAGCTCAGGGCGACGGTCACGGACGAGCAGTGCAGCACAAAGAGAATGTCACCAAGCTTGACACCGAGCCCCACCACGTGAGACATGATGGAGATCCCCTCGCCGCCGGGCAGCCTCTGGATCACGGCGACCTCCCGGAGGCCCTCTTTGAAGACGCCTTCTATGGGACGTGAAAACTCCTTGTAACTCGTGTCGGTGTGGTAGGACAGAGCACCCGGCTGCCCGCCCTCCCCCGCCTGCTCCAGCCGGAACCCGCCGTCCGGTGCGATCACCAGGCGCGCGACCCGCGACGCGTAGGTGTACCCCGGCCGCTCCGGAGGGAACATGTCGTACTTCTTCATCCACCATGACACACGCGCTTTCTTGGCGGACGCCTTCATCTTGAAGAGGAAGAAGGGTTGCTTGAGCTTGAGGGCCTTCCTGCTCCGGTCGCGAGGGCGTATCCACTGGTCCAGCTCGGGGTCGTTCCTGTTCCGCTTGTCGAAGGACGCGAGCAGCTGCTGGAGCAGGCAGGCGTGTATCGCCAACTCGGTCTTCAGCCCCCTGCGGATCGCGGCCGAGAGGGTCTCCTCGGCGTCGAGGCCGCTCCGGACGGCGAGGTGGAGGATCTTCTCCGCCTCATTGGCCTCCAGCCCGCCGCGCTGGACGGCGTTGTCGACAAGCTTCTTCACTTGATCAGCGTCGATCCCGCTCCGGACGGCGACTTAGACGGCCACCTCCTCTTTGAGCCCGCCCCGGACGGCGAGGGATACGGCCATCTCCGTTTCCACGGCGTTTAGCCCGCTCTGACAGGCAAGGGAGAGGGCCTTCCTCCCCTCCTCGGTCTTGACATCTGATCCCTCTCCCTCGGCCGGTAGCCTGCCACCAATAGTGTATGCACTCATGTCCAGGGAATCGCCCCTTCTCCGGCTCTAGTCGCGCCGGAGTTTCGCCACCGCCGCCGCCGCCAAATTGATACATCCATTTCTACGATAACTAATTCCGAACGGAGGGAGTATGTCGCACAGAGCGACGACCAATTGGACCGGCCCATGTAGCTAACCCTACTGTAGCGAGCGCTCCTCATGATTTTTTATATTCTTATTTCTGTTTTCTTCTGTGTTTTTTACTTTTAATTTTGGGTTTCTAGAACAAGAGAAAAAGTAATTTACTTGTTTAAAAAAAACTTTAAAAATTTACCGACTATTTTTTAAACAATGAACAATATTTAAACATGAATATTTTTTAGGCGCAATTTTTTTGAACCTTTTTAGAAATTCCAAAAAAATTCCCTATTTGAAAAAATATCCATTTTAAAAATCAAATATTTTAAAAAATTGAAATACAATAAATAAGAAAAAATCAAAGCAAAACCTTTTAGAGGTCCCAAAACTGGGATGCAATAGTACATGCCCCAACTAAATGGGTCGACCAAGTTCAGTCACTAGCTTCCTCCCACTGTGATTTGGGCAACATTTGGTCAGAGTGAGCGACAAATAGGATTCACCCATGATTACCCAGGGGCGGGCCCAGAAATAGGCTTGAGCCCTAGGCTATGCCTTATGTGTGGCCTTTGGGTTCTTACTTTCTATAGTTTTCTTTCTATATTTTAAAGAGCATTTAGGGAAGTTTTGGGGGCTAAGAACCGGGCTAAAGCCCGGGTTACCTTGGGTGTAGGTCCCCCCTAAGATTATGGTTCATTTGCGGATGGACCCTCCTACCTTTGTCTCTAAGGCTTCCCTTATATTATTATTAAGTAAACAGTTTGAGTTTACTGATTAACTAAGTAGAATACCTCGGATCGAGAAAACTTTAGACACACATAACATCAAAGTTTCTTGATAAACTTATATTGAAGATATTCAAAGTCTATCACGCTTTCTAACTGCACCTTTTGCATCTTGATGGTCGTTGGAAACTCGGACATCCTTTCAAACCTCAAAGGTTTGAAGAGGTGCATGAGGCGGCCACCCCAACAGGTGAGAACTTATGATCGTTGACTGGGTTGCCAATGGGACATGCGCTTTTCAAGACATGTTGCCAAAAGGCTGATTCATCCTCGTTTTGTCGAGGAAGAACTCATGAGCATAAAAGAACGAAGCACAAGGATTACTCAGAATACCAACTAGCCACCACAAGATCGAGTGTTGGCATTCTGTTGAGGCAAAACACTATGGGCACTAGTGTCAACCGCATCGTCCAAGGCAGCCACACCAGGACGGGGATAGAGTTGTGGGACTTTTATATGTGTGTGCGACATCATCTCCACCGTGAAACATGTGGTGACCATTGACACATAAGAGTAGCATCAAAGAAAAAATTGCACGGTGGATGTTGTACGATCGAGAGTATATCGACCAAAGGAGGGTCTATGGCAGATCTAAAATTTCTTTTGAAACTTGAAATATCTCGGTATAACACAACGAAAAGTAAGCCTAGCAAGAACACAAAAACAAACTAGAAACCGTCAAGTGAAGATAAATTGGATGAACCTGATAGATTAAGCAAAGCTTTCAATGAAAGCGATGATAATCTCGCTGGTATAGTGGTACAATACGTTCAGGATAACTATGGTGACACATAATGGAATCGGCACAACTAACATGGATATAATATGGTGGACAAAACAATACACGAAACACACGGATTACTGGGATATGTTCATCAGAGTAGGACTCAGCTGAACAACTAGATAGCACAAGATAAACAACATACGAGCATAAAGGCAAACAACTTTAAGAACAAGGAACATGAATATGCTACCCAACATAGTCACAGTACTGAAATAGAGCTTGAATTGACCTGGGAGATATCTATCAGCGCCGAAAATAAATTACTGATGGAATTGCAGTAGTAAAGGAATGACCACTGATGCTCGATGGTGACAGATGATTTGGTAGACCAGTCCACTCTTCTGCGAAAGAGTTGCATCTGATTGGAGGGACTTGTGATTGAACACGGGAGCAAACATCTCACTGTCCTATTCTCCTCAACGTGAAGTTGATCAGACTTCAGTTGGATTTGAATTGTTGTAGAAATCCTCGACGGACTAGAAGTTAACACACAAATCCTTGTAGGTTAGCGATGAATAGAATAGAAGTACCCACAGCTATTCCATACTTATGTTATTTTTTCATTGTGTGGTAGAAGGTGTTAGCATCTTTCTTGAGGTTATGGCTTCCACCGATGACGCAACTTCTTCTACGGTCAACTCCATGGTCGAGGAGTTGGGTGCCAGTGAGGACCCCTTGACGGCTCTCATTAAGGCGAACCTACAGCTCATCCTAATAAAGTTTTTTTCTTGGATCTGTCCAAGAAGCAAGCACCACCTAAGGAGAGAGTCGACCCTGTGCCACTGAGTCCGCTGACCGCCATTCCTGACGATGCTTGCTCCTCCACTGTGGGGGAGATCCCCACCTCCTCCGATTCCACGATCACCGGCTTCACAAACTACCAGTCTAAGTAGATCTTCATTCTAAGAGTAGCCTTAGTTAGATAGTTTGATGCTGATGTACTGAATGTAGCTGGTGATGTCGACTCGGAGTATAACTTGAGTAGAACTTGTGATAGTGCTTTTGGGTATATGTGTCATTAATGCTTATGTTCGTTATGTTACTTGTGTTCTTCTAAACTTCTGTTGCTTCTCTTGTTTTGCTTGTTCAAATCTTGTTCTTCTCTTGGTAGATGAGGTGGTATGCAGTGTGTAGAGGGAGGTCTCTAGGAGTGTACGATTCATGGGAGGCATGTAGTGAACAAGTGAACAGTTACAACAATAGCTCCTAAAAGGGTTTCCAGCTAGGTAGCAGGCAGAGGATCATTACTCCAAGTTTGTGCTCAGAGCGAAGCGCGATGATGGAGTAGGCAAGGGTGTAGGTCATATCGGGTTTGGTGGGCCGAAAAACTTAATAATCTTCGTCCAGTTCGTCGTCATTTTGGTGTTAATGATATCTTGCCCATAGTTAGTACACATTGGGGCAAATGTTACTTCTTTTCTATGATTGTTATATTTCTTATTCTTTTTCTATAAGTGACGAAATATCTTTTGTGATTATTTTTCAGATGCTGTAACAAAATATGAACGCTAAGGCGAAGCAAGCTTAGTTGTGAACTTGCGCTTTGTATATGTGAACTAAGATCTCAAGCTTCTTTGTGAACTTTGTATGGCTGTTTATTTACCAACTTGAAACCCAAGCTTGAAACTATGTATCATGCTGAAGATTTGCATCTAAATTTGCTTCCACAAGTTTGATGCAATAAATATGTAAGCTGTTGTTCTTGTTGGATATGTATGTATGGTGCACTTGTTAATTTGTTGGATATATATGCTTTTTTTTTGCGAGATGAATTTGTTGGATATATATGTATGATGAACTTGTTGCAGTATGTATATATATGTGTGTGTTCCAAATGCAGGGTTGATCTGAATAGCTAAACCAAAAAAAAAGCAGTTTGGCACATACGTCGAGTGTAACACACGGCTTACATCATATAAGCCGTGTCGCCCAGGCGGAAACACTCGGCTTATCTAGTGTAAGCCGGATCACCCAGCAGAAATTATTGTTCGACTTAGTGGGTATAAGCCAAGTGTATGCCCGCATACACACGGCAGCGTAGCCACATGGCAGGCCACAAGCATAAGAAAAACACATGGCTTACACGACACTACATACGTGTAAACCGTGACCCTGGGTTGCCACTCGGCTTACAGGTGGGTCACGTGGCGCCGCTGTTAGATGTTGTTGGTCGTGATCCCATTTTGTTTGCCGTGTGCCGCCCTTTTATACTCAGTTTATCTGTAAGACGTGTCTCCGATATCCAACACTCGGCTTATAGCCCCTAAGCCGAAATATTCTAAGCCGTGTACACTACGCAAGTGTAACACTCGCCTTACAGTTCACCGTGATTAAAATAGTCTTTGCCGTGTATTTTTATACACGACTTCATTTGTTTTTCCTGTAGTGAAACAAGTCTTCTTTCATAACAGGAGCAATTTTTTTGCCTCATCCATTAAACAAGTAGAAGAGATAAGCAAAAGAGGGTTTCCCACTTAATTTGCGGAAAACCAAAGAAAAACCATTACAAACTTGGTCAAGACATGTGAAGAAGCAGAACCCTACAATCATACGCACTACTCATGAACCATGGAGCCACACAGCCAGCCGACGAATCGCAAAGGAACCCCTTGACTCGCTGCAGCTTGAAAAAAAAACATTGATGAAGACAACATACACAACTGAGCCGAACAAGTCGTCATCAATAAGAGCATGAGCATACACCATCTCGTTATCTTCATGTATATATGCTACGTACCACCACTATATGTATACCAAAGTAGCATAAGATTTCAGAAAGATATATACGTTAACAGCAACCTTTTTTTTTAGATAAAAGGAGCATAGCTTCCGGCTTCATTCAGTCTACAGCAAAACAGATTCGAGAAGTTCAGCACAACAGGAGCAGCCCAGCCAGCCAGGTAGCTCCTAAATAACCTTAAATTCCTTGCAAGTTATTGCTAACACACATCAAACATCAGACCTAGAACCAAACTTCAATTCTTCTACAACCATAAAATTCCTCAAAGGTTCAGAATGCGCTTTGTTACGGCATGTTGAAGGCCTCATAAGACACTCGAGACAGCTGTTGAGCTCCAAACAAAAAAAAACCTCGACCAGCGACCTTCTGAAGTCCTGTCCACGTTTCAAGAAGTCCAAGGTCTTTTTGTTCTATTCCAAGTTTGATCACCATGAAAGAGTAATATGTATGTCTTATAACACATTGGCTAGCCCCACGCATTCCGGTGATCCCCAGTGCCCCCCTGCCCCATGTTGCTTTGTAAACTGGACCTGCTTCTGGCACAGCGTACAATACCTGGCTTGGCAATGCCAGCAGTAAATATATTCATCATCATCCTGGAAACATACATATGATAATCTCATCGGTATTAGATAGATGCATACGAGAGGCAGGTCAGTGCTTAGTAAATTGCTCACTGCTTGCAGATTTATGCCATGTTGCAAAGTTGCGAGGTGTTTTACGGTACCCTTGTACTCCCGATTGGAGGTGGGGAGTACGGATCGATATCCACCATTGATTCGAAAGGGCAATATTGACTTTCTCCCCGGAACATAATTCTTGGTGCAATCTGTGCCTAAATTCCGTTTACATGCAAGATCGCTGATGCGTACATCTTGGTGCTGCGGAAGCGCCAATTGATCCGGATCACCTCGCTCGACTATCGTCTCAGCCGCTGCCGCTACGCCGGCGCACCGCCCGAATTTTACAGAATCGATTTTGCTCCTTCCGTAATTGGTGTTCATTGGTTGAAATTAAATTGATGTTTGCACTTTGCAGTCGCTTGCTGCTAGTACGATTCCACCCTAAGTGCATATATTTGTCACCTGTTCCATTGGTTTTGATTCTCCGGTGCTCAAGGTCTGCAACTCTGCATCTCATTCTCTTGCCATGGATCGCTTATCAAGAAGAAAGTAATTACAGGTCTCTGGCAGCCGTCTCGCCAGCGGGGCCTTGTCCCCATGGTCCAGCTGATAAACTTAGGGTTTAAGTATTGTGATGATTTCGCAAAAAAAAAAGTATTGTGATGATCTTTTGATAAAAACGAGTCAGAAAATGATGCGATCCACGTTGTGTTCATAACTAAAATCGCAGCAGTTACCCTACGTAATTGTCCATGGTACCATTTTACCCTTAAGATAACGGTACTCCAGAACTTTTGCTGTCGGTACTCCTTTGATACTAGGTTGGAGTACCAGTGAAGATTATCCGTTGGATTTGACTAAATGGACGGCTTATACATAATTGGGGGTACTGTAAAAGAACTCGTTGCAAATTGAACGAGACAGATTTCCTTACCTTGTAAATTTTCCGATGGCATTTTGGGCATTCTACGGTGCTACCTACCGAGTGCTTTCGAGCCCTTCGTTCCATCGTTTGTAGTTCTTTGAGTCGCTTCTGCAAATCATTTGTGTCATCTTCTCGTTGCGCATACATCCCGCATTTGCTGCAAACCATACATGCATAAACATAAGCCTGATTTCTTGGATGGCTCCTCCCCTTTTTTGAAACAGAAAAGTACTCATGATTGCTTAGGATACTTACCTCAAATGATCAAAAGTGCCACCACCCAAGGCCTTGCCACAACGGAAGCAGAATGACTTACCACAGTTCACACAATACATGTGGTTGCACCCTTCGGTTTTGATAATGGCCACTCGGCAGTATGGGCATGCTCTAGCATCCTTGTACAGCTTTCTGATCATTAGCATTTCCTGCACCATCTCCCTCGCAGTTAACTTGCCTGATGCCTGCGAAATTGAATTGAAGACTGAATTATTATGTTACAACAATCAATATGTACGTAACTCAACTCCATATATAGTTAGGAGGTACATAACAGTTTTTGCTTTGTTTTGTGGAAAGCACGTAACAGGTTATTACTAGCATGACTATTAAATTTCTTTGTATAACAAATTAACAATATGCAAGGTTAAGGGTATCAGCCTCCGTCCAATCCTAAGCTAATACAGAACAGGTTTTAGTCGCATTTCTACCTGCCGCTGCTGGAGCTTTTGTTCTGGAATTAAATACGGTTTCCCCGGATGGCGCGGGTCCTTGCAAACTGAGCAGAATGTAAAGGAACATTTTGGACATTGCACACTATTATCCTCGTCGGCCAAGCAAGCAATCCCACGCCTTGGACAGTAAACAACGTCTGACATCGAGGCCAATGCTTTCTCAAGAACAAGCCTATCCCAGCGTTCAAATTCTTCTTCCCTAAGAAGATTCTTTAGTAGATGTGATGGAATAGAAGAGTTGCAGTTGGTGTCGGGGCACACCAATCGAAACACACTACCTTCCTTCACATGCATCCTGCATAAGGTCTCCATGCACTTGACACAAAACAAGTGCTCACATGGCAGCTGGATGAAGTTTGAACCTAATTGTTTGAAAGCTCAAGTTAGTTCACCGGGGAATGAAATTCTATTCGCACGATTCATTTACCTAAGAAGCTTTAATTGAAAGGAGAAACAGGCCCACCGGTTCATATTGTTTATCATGAACCATGGAAAAATCAGCCAGTCATTTGCTACCACTATGGTGCAGTTCAACAGTAGTACAACATGGAATGGGCAGCATAAAATAAGTGACGCTCTTCCAAAAAAGGACAACGATAGTTCACTGTATCAAGGAATGTAATAATTGTTGGTATGAATGCACAATAGAGAAGAATTGAAAAGGGCAAAGACTTACCATTGCTCTCGTTAAGGCATATCATGCACATATGAAGATCTTCAAGAAAAGCTTTACGACGCTTCTTACTACTGTATCTGAGCATCGAAGGGATTAGATAATCCAGTGGGAGGCCTCTTGAGATAGCACGGTTATCTGGTTTCTTCGCTCGACTCTCTAGACCTAATATTATTTTGCCATCAATCCAGAGGTGTGACAGTGACGAATTGCGGATCCACTCAACCCACTGATATACCACTTCCTGCCCTGGGAGTTGTGCCCAGATATCGTCGAGCATCGCACATATCTGAGAAACTTGAGATCCATCCATCCATTTGGCAGTGATTGTAAAATATGGGGGGTCTTTGCTAGGATACGACTGTGGAAGTAAGCATGTCAATACTAATGGAGGCAAGTAGTCAAGGTTGCATGTGCAAGAGTATTCCTCTGGTTCATCACCATCATCTTCTGTACCATTATGGGGGCATTCTCCGTCGGCAGAAGAAAACTTAGCGCACACTTGAGCGCCATGATGCAAGTCATAGTGTATGTAGATCTGGAATTAAAGAAGAAGAGCAATTAAAGAAAGAAAACCCACAAGATTAATTTTCAACATCCAAGAAGGCAAGAACAGATGAAACAAGACAACACTGAAACTTATGGCCAACACAAGAATTAAACCTGGAAGCAGTCGAGCCCTCCTTTTTTGCCAAATTCAACCAGATCATCCCCATATATTGCTTCCAATGCCATCAGCTGCGGTGAACAATGAGATCAAAGTCAGCAAACAGATGATTCATCCTGCAATTGTACAATGCTAATGTTGTGTTGTTGTAAATTATTAAGCTACCAGACTTGCTAAAAAAACTCAATACGGCACAAGTAGTATGTGGCCATAAACATCTCCAAAAACTGACTAAAGTTGCAACCCTCCAATCCAAAGCCATGGAAACGTTAGCATCACTACCCGACGAGCACGGAAGCTCAGTTGCAAGCTATGAATCATAAGTTCATAGCACATGGCCACAGACCAAGATCGATCATATAAGATTATTAAAAAAAAGTTTGATCAGAAATTAGTAGTGTATGTTAGAGTAGTCATTATGGTATACGACTTCTAGTCCAAGTCAGTTTTGTACCCCTACCCCAAGTCGGTTTGTACCCTCTTATATACTCTTGTATGCCGCACCAAATCATCAATAAGAAACAGTTTTATTCAGCTTTCATGGTATCAGATACCGGTCCCAGGGTTTAGGGTATGGCTCCGCCAACGCCACCGCCGCCGCCGCCGCCCGGCTACTTCGAGCGCCGGGCCGCACTCATCGCCAAGGCTGCCAACGCCGCGGCCGCTTCTCAACGCCGCGGCCGCTTCTCTCTCGGCCCTTACCATAGCTCCACAAAACTACCCTGCACCCATCCTCGCCGCACCAATATCTCTTGCTGACACAATCTCCGACGTCAGCCCCTACATCCCCATAGTTCTTGATCTCGCCGCCCACAACTACTACCATTGGAGACATCTCTTCGATCTCCACCTCGGCCGCTGCAACCTGCGCTCGCATGTCGCCGCCAACTGTCTTCCCTGCCCCGACGATCCGCAATGGTTGAAAGACGATCTCGCGATCGTCCAGTGGTTCTACACCCGCATCACCACCGAAATCTTCAACATGCTCGATCACGACGGCGCCACCGCTGCCAACATCTGGCACTCCCTCCGTCAGCTCTTCCAAAGCAACACCGACGCTCGGAAAAACGCTCTCCACACCGAGCTTCGCAATATGGTGCAAGGAGACGCCCCGGTGAACCTGTTCTGCCAGCGCGTTAAGACCATTGGTGATGAGCTCCGCGAACTCGGCGATACAGTTAGCGACTCACAGCTAATCAATATCGTCGTCGTCGGCCTCAGCGAAGACTTTGACAAGCAAGCCTCGTTCATACCAATGATACGGCCCCCTCCTACCTTCGCTGAAGTTCGTTCCTTGCTACAACTCGCGGCGGAAACACAAGCTCGCAAGGACTCTCGCCCCAAGGTCTTTCATGCTGCGGCTCATCCTCCTCTGCCGTCTACACCAGCGCCGCCTTCCAGGCCGGCTCCTGCCGCCGGGCCGTCCGCATCGTCATCTGTTCAACCGCCCCCAGGCTGGCGTCCTAGTCTGAACTACCGCGGCAAAAACCCTATCTACAGGCCGCCGTCGACTCGTTCGGTTCCACCTACGACATCACCAGCACCGAGTCCTGCACCACCCACCAGTGCTCCATCCGCGGTTGCATGGCGGCCTCCTCATGATCCTTGGACGGGGCTTGTTCAAGCATGGCCCATGCCCTGGTCCGCCCCGTCCACCCTCGGTGCTCCGCCGGCATACTCAGGTGCCTGGCAACCCGGCCTTCGGCCGCCTACTGGTGCTCCCGGGGTTCTCAACCCCCGACAACCGGCCAATGCCTATCACGCCGCCCCGACGTATGCTCCTTATGGTCATTACAGCACCGACGGCGGCGCCTACTACACACCTCAGCCGGCCGTGCTCCCGACGCCACCCCCACCACAGCCGGCCAATGCCTACTACACTCCCCAGCCGGCCCTACTGCCTTCACCATCGTATCCGCCGGCACTGCTTCCGACGCCACCCTCACCTGCGACGCCGAGCTGGGATCAAGCTGCCTTTCTCCAGGCCATGAATAACTTTGCTGCACAAGGAAACTCAGGTACGGATTGGATCTTTGATTCAGGGGCCTCTAGTCATATGTCTGCATCTAGTAATTGGTTATCTTCTTGCACTAAATCTCCTTTCCCTTCCATTATCCTTGGAGATGGATCATCTATTCCTATATACTGTGTTGGTCAGGCTCAACTTCCCTCTTCCACCAAACCTCTTTTACTTCGCGATGTTCTAGTTGCACCCGCCCTCATTAAAAATCTTATCTCTGTTCGCCAATTTACTTGCGACAATCTAGTTTCGGCTGAATTTGACCCTTTTGGTTTATCTGTGAAGGATTACCTGACCAAGGCCAAGATCGCTCGCTTCAATAGCTCCGGTGATCTTTATTCTCTTAATGGAGTTCCTGCCGCCACCCCTCCAACATCCATGCTGGCCTCCGTCGATCTCTGGAATCGTCGCTTGGGCCATCCCAACCCCGCCGTCTTAGCTTCTATGCTTAGTGAATTTACCATACCATGTAATAGGAACTCTCATAATTCTGTGTTTTGCGAGTCTTGTCAATTAGGCAAACATGTGCGTCTTTCCTTTAGTTCCTCTAGTTCTTGTAGCACTTATCCCTTTGAATTAATACATTGTGATTTATGGACCTCTCCCATTGCAAGTGTTTCGGGTTTTAAATACTACCTTGTTATCTTAGATGATTTCACCCACTTTGTCTGGACTTTTCCTCTACGCAACAAATCCGAGGTCCATTCTCTTTTCCTTAATTTTCAACGCTATGTGTCTGTTCACTTCTTCCTCCCAATTCGCTTTATCCAATGTGACAATGGTCGCGAGTTTGATAACATTAAAAATCGTACTTTCTTCTTACAACATGGCATCCTGCTTAGGTTCTCATGTCCCTACACCTCCCCTCAAAATGGTAAAGCAGAACGCTCTCTTCGCACCCTCAATGATATAGTTCGCACTCTCCTCATTCAATCATCTATGCCTCCCAAGTTTTGGGCTGAAGCCCTACACATGGCCACCTTCCTTCTAAATATTCGACCTTCCAAAACTAAACCCAACACTACTCCCTATTATTCCCTCTTTCTTTCCCACCCCGACTACTCCGCGGTTCGTGTTTTCGGCTGTCTCTGTTTTCCCAATGCCTACGCCACTTCTGCAAATAAATTGTCACCACGCTCTATCCCATGTGCTTTTCTCGGCTTCTCTGACGAGCACAAAGGCTATCGCTGTCTCGACCTTCACACCGGACACGTTCATGTCTCTCGTCATGTCACGTTTGCTGAGCACATTTTTCCTTTCTCACAACGCACTACTACACCATCCAACACCCCTAGCTCCGCAAACACCCCCTCTCCCCGTCCTTTCCAACTATATACTCCCCTACCTGCCGAACACAACTTATCACCACCACCATTAACACCCACCATAGCCAATCCCAACCATACACTCACCCCACCCGAGACGCCCCCAACACCCCCGACCCCTGCTCCCTCCCCAACACCCCCGGCCCCTACTCCCACTCCACCACCCAGCCCTGCTCCCACTCCACTACCCAGCCCTACTCCTTCGTCCGACTCTTCCGCTGCGCCGGACTCACCAGTACCCACCTTACCCCCTCGTGCTATTCCTACAGCAGCCCCGATTAATAATCATCGCATGCGTACTAGGGCCAAATCAGGATTTCATCAACCCCAAGACCGCCTAAACCTTCATACCTCCGTATCTCTCACTTCTCTTCCAAAGAATTACAAAACTTCTCTACTTGATCCCAATTGGGCCGCTGCCATGCAAGAAGAATATAATGCTTTACTTCAAAACAACACCTGGCAACTTGTTCCTCGTCCTCCCAATACAAATATTGTTTCTGGCAAATGAATTTTTCGCCAAAAGTTCCACTCCGATGGGAGCCTCTCATGATATAAAGCCAGGTGGGTTTGTCGTGGCTTTTCTCAGCAGCAAGGAATTGATTACGAAGAAACCTTCACTCCTGTTGTTAAACCTAGCACCATTCGCACCGTTCTTAGTGTTGCTGTCTCCTCTTCATGGCCCATCAATAAGAAACAGTTTTATTCAGCTTTCAGTGTATACTGGACCTCGTCCTGCTGTCGCTCTTGGTTGACTCTTATCCCCTCTTCTTCCTCCTGCTCGGCGCGAAGGTGAATTCTCTCCGTAGTGGCGGCCTCCTGCAGCCTAGATTCCGCCTCGGCCGCCGCCACCCACGGCGAGTCCAGGTTAAGCACGTCACTAGTAGAAAAAGGGGCTTTCGTTCGGGCCTGGCTAGCCCATTAGTCCCGGTTCTGCCACGAACCGGGACCAATGGAGGCATTTGTCCCGGTTCGTGAGCCCAGGGGGCCGGCCGGGGCCTCGTGGGCATTGGTCCCGGTTCGTCTGGGCCCATTTGTCCCGGTTCTTGGCACGAACCGCGACCAATGGGCCTCGCTCCTGGCCCACAACCATTGGTCCCGGTTCGTGGCAGGAACTGGGACAGAAGGATGGCCTTTAGTCCCGGTTCCAGCCACGAACCGGGACAAATGAGTTGCCTATATATACCCCATCGCCGGCGAGCAGAGCACTCCACAGTGCTCTGTTTTTTGCTGGCCGGCGAGGGGGAGGGCATTGGGTGCTCTAGCTCACCTCCTATGCACATGAGGTGTTCGATGAAATGCCCGAGCCACACTAGTTAAGCTTTCTCCTCTCGAAGCTCGACCTCTGAGCTCCATTTTTCCGAGATTTGTCTAGGTTTAGCGGTCCGTCACGCCCCGTCCTCGTCTTCACCGCCGTCGATCGCCCGCGCCGATCTCGTCGCCGGCACCACCGTGGTGAGCCTCTTGTTCTTATCTTCTTTCTGAAAGAAAAAAAATCTTACTTTAGATAGATACTTGTCTCATTTTCTTACTTTTGACACACATAATTATATATAATGCACGCAGATGAACCGGCAATGGATGTACGGTGACAGACACACCTCTGAGTACATTAAGGGCGTGCATAATTTTCTCGAAGTGGCTGAGGCAAACAAGCAGAATGGTTTTATGTGTTGTCCATGCCCTAATTGTGGGAATACGAGGTCTTACTCTGACAAGAAAATCCTTCACACCCACCTGCTTTATAAGGGTTTCATGCCACACTATAATGTTTGGACGAAGCACGGAGAAATAGGGGTTATGATGGAAGACAGCGAAGAAGAGGAGGACGATGACAACTATGTGCCCCCTGAATACGGTGATGCTGCAACGGGGGAAGCTGAAGATCAAGAGGAAGCTGAAGATCCAGAGGAACCAGACGATGTGCCCGATGATGATCTCCGCCGGGTCATTGTTGATGCAAGGGAAAAGTGCGAAAGTGAAAAGGAGAAGCTGAAGTTCGATCGCATGTTAGAGGATCACAAAAAACGGTTGTACCCCAATTGCGAAGATGGCAACACAAAGCTCGGTACCGTACTGGAATTGCTGCAGTGAAAGGCAGAGAATGATGTGCCTGACAAAGGATTTGAGAAGGTACTGAAAATATTGAAGAAGAAGCTTCCAAAGGATAACGATTTGCCCGACAGTACGTACGCAGCAAAGAAGGTCGTATGCCCTCTAGGATTGGAGGTGGAGAAGATACATGCATGCCCTAATGACTGCATCCTCTACCGCGGTGCGTACAAGGATTTGAACGCATGCCCGGTATGCGGTGCATTGCGGTATAAGATCAGACGAGATGACCCTGGTGATGTTGAGGGCGAGCCCCGCAGGAAGAGGGTTCCTGCGAAGGTGATGTGCTATGCTCCTATAATACCGCGGTTGAAACGACTGTTCAGAAACAAAGAGCATGCCAAGTTGATGCGATGGCACAGTGAGGACCGTAAGAAAGACGGGAAGTTGAGAGCACCCGCTGACGGGTCGCAGTGGAGAAAAATCGAGAGAAAGTTCTGGGCTGAGTTTGCAAGTGACCCAAGGAACGTATGGTTTGCTTTAAGCGCGGATGGCATTAATCCTTTCGGGGAGCAGAGCAGCAATCACAGCACCTGGCCCGTGACTCTATGTATGTATAACCTTCCTCCTTGGATGTGCATGAAGCGGAAGTTCATTATGATGCCAATTCTCATCCAAGGCCCTAAGCAACCCGGCAACGACATTGATGTGTACCTAAGGCCATTAGTTGAAGAACTCTTACAGCTGTGGAATGGAACAGGTGTACGTGCGTGGGATGAGCACATGGGGGAAGAATTTGACCTAAAGGCGTTGCTGTTCGTGACCATCAATGATTGGCCCGCTCTCAGTAACCTTTCAGGACAGACAAACAAGGGATACCACGCATGCACGCACTGTTTAGCTGACACCGAAAGTATATACCTGGACAGATGCAGGAAGAATGTGTACCTGGGCCATCGTCGATTTCTCCCGACCAACCATCAATGTCGAAAGAAAGGCAAGCATTTCAAAGGCGAGGCAGATCACCGGAAGAAGCCCGCCATGCGTACCGGTGATCACGTACTTGCTATGGTCTCTCATTTACACGTAATATTTGGAAAGGGTCCCGGCGGACTAGCTGTTCCGAATGACGCTGAGGGACGCGCACCCATGTGGAAGAAGAAATCTATATTTTGGGACCTACCCTACTGGAAAGAGCTAGAGGTACGCTCTTCAATCGACGTGATGCACGTGACGAAGAACCTTTGCGTGAACCTGTTAGGCTTCTTGGGCGTGTATGGGAAGACAAAAGATACACCTGAGGCACGGGAGGACCTGCAACGTTTGCACGAAAAAGACGGCATGCCTCCAAAGCAGTATGAAGGTCCTGCCAGCTACGCTCTTACCAAAGAAGAGAAGGAAATCTTTTTTGAATGCCTGCTCAGTATGAAGGTCCCGACTGGCTTCTCGTCGAATATAAAGGGAATAATAAATATTCCAGAGAAAAAGTTCCAGAACCTAAAGTCTCATGACTGCCACGTGATTATGACGCAACTGCTTCCGGTTGCATTGAGGGGGCTTCTACCGGAAAACGTCCGATTAGCCATTGTGAAGCTATGTGCATTCCTCAATGCAATCTCTCAGAAGGTGATCGATCCAGAAATCATACCAAGGCTAAGGAGTGATGTGGCGCAATGTCTTGTCAGTTTCGAGCTGGTGTTCCCACCATCCTTCTTCAATATCATGACGCACGTCCTAGTTCATCTAGTCGACGAGATTGTCATTCTGGGCCCCGTATTTCTACACAATATGTTCCCCTTTGAGAGGTTCATGGGAGTCCTAAAGAAATATGTCCGTAACCGTGCTAGGCCAGAAGGAAGCATCTCCATGGGCCATCAAACAGAGGATGTCATTGGGTTTTGTGTTGACTTCATTCCTGGCCTTAAGAAGATAGGTCTCCCTAAATCGCGGTATGATGGGAGACTGACTGGAAAAGGCACGCTAGGAGCGGACTCAATAATATGCAGGGACGGGCATTCTTGGTCTCAAGCACACTACACAGTTCTACAGAACTCTACCTTGGTGACCCCGTATGTCGATGAACACAAGAACAGTCTGCGCTCCAAACACCCGGAGCAGTGTGACGACTGGATTACATGTGAACACATCAGGACTTTCAGCAGTTGGTTGGAAACACGTCTCAGAGGTGACACCACTGTTTGTGATGAGTTGTACTCGTTGTCCAGGGGACCATCTTCGACTGTATTGACTTACAAAGGATACGAGATAAATGGGAATACATTTTACACGATCGCCCAAGATCAAAAGAGCACCAACCAAAACAGCGGTGTCCGCTTTGATGCAGCAACCGAGAGGGGAAAGGACACATATTATGGTTACATAATGGACATATGGGAACTTGACTACGGACATGATTTTAAGGTCCCTTTGTTTAAGTGCAAATGGGTCAATCTGTCAGGAGGCGGGGTACAGGTAGACCCACAGTATGGAATGACAACAGTGGATCTGAACAATCTTGGGTACACTGACGAACCGTTCGTCCTAGCCAATGATGTGGCACAGGTTATCTATGTGAAGGACATGTCTACCAGACCGAGAAAAAAAAAGGAAGCGAATACATCATACGATGAGCCAAAGCGCCACATAGTTCTTTCAGGAAAAAGGACATTGTGGGAGTGGAGGGCAAGACAGACATGTCTGAAGATTATGAAAAGTTTCATGAAATTCCTCCCTTCAAAGTCAAGGCTGACCCAAGCATCCTGATAAACGATGAAGATTATCCATGGTTACGGCGCAATAAGCAAAGCACACAAGCGAAAAAAGTGAAGACTTTCTCTCCACAACTATTATGATGATACCATGCCAACTTTCAACCTTTTCGTAGTTCATTTGAAATGTTGTTGTAACAGATGAGTTTCCGTATGAAATCCTGATACTTCGAAACAGATTGTCCGTTTTGTACACGAAGTGCATCCAGTTTTTGCCGTAACCCTCTCTACTTTCTTGCACATGCTATGAAATGATGATACCATGCCAACTTTCAACCTTTTTGGAGTTCATTTGTAGTGCTTTTCAATTTCAGGGTCTTATAACTCAAAATAATCAGTAAATGCATGGAAAATAACAAATGAAGTTAGAAATGGTTAAAAATTGATGATGTGGCTTTGAATGATGCATTTTGAACACAGAAAAACTATGGAGTTCAAATAAGTTCTAAAAAATGAAATCCCTTTGTAACAGACGAGTTTCCGTATGAAACCCTGATACTTCGAAAGAGATTGTCCGTTTTGTACACGAAGTGCATCCAGTTTTTGCCGTAACCCTCTCTCTTTCTTGCACATACTATGTGGGTGAAATGATGATACCCTGCCTTCAACCTTTTCAGAGTTCATTTCTAGTGCTTTTCAATTTCAGGGTCTTATAGCTCAAAATAATCAGTAAATGCATGGAAAATAATAAATATCATAAAAATAAATAAGTAATTAGAAATAGAATAAAATAAACTTTAATAAAATATATAAGTAGAAACAAAATAAAATAAACTTTAATAACATAAATAAAATTTATGAAACTAAAATTATCAACGTATTTTCTGTTCAAAACATTATAAGCAACCTCTAGTATTACTGAAACTAAAATTATATAAAATTGATGCAACTAAAATTATCAAAGTTTTTTCTATCCAAAATCATTAAAAGCAAAAAGAATTTTCATAAAAAACTTTTTTTGTTAGAAACTTTAATAGCAAAAAGAATTATCATAAAATAAAATAAATAAGTAATTAGAAATGAAATAAAATAAAATAAATACGTATTTTGTTGTAAGTAGAAACAAAATAAAATAAAGAAAGAAAAAAAGAAAAGAAATAAACTGGGGAAAAAACGCCACCTACTGGGCCACCACGGCCTGAATACGACTAGAAACCCACCCATGGGCCAGGATTCAGGCCCGTAGAAGGCCCAATAGGCCCACAGGCAGATACAGTGTGTTTAGGACCGAAAGCCTGCATTTGAGAGGAGCTCGAGAGGGCAGCGGGAGTGGGGCTTATAAACCACTCTCGAGCTCCCTCAGCTAGCGAGGTGGGACTAAACTTTCGTGCCGTGATGCGGGCAGCACAAGGCCTTTAGTCCCGGTTGGTGCCACCAACCGGTACTAAAGGCATACATTGGTACCAGTTCATGCCAACAACCGGTACCAATGCGCACCCTTTAGTCCCGGTTTGTGCCACCAACCAGGACCAAAGGCCTCTGCTGAAAAGCGACCTTTGGTCCCGGTTGGTGGCATCAACCGGGACTAAAGGTGTGCTTTGGTCCCGGTTGGTGCCACGAACCGGGACCAAAGGTCTGTCTATATAAGCCACACTTGTGAAATTTTCGGTTCAGTTCTTCTTCCCACTGCCCCGACGCCGTCGCCGCGTGCTCCCCTGCCCCGACGCCGTCGCCGCGCCGCCGCCCCCTGCCCCAACGGCGTCGCCGCGCGGCCCCTGCCCCGATGTCGTCGCCGCTCCGCCCCGCGTCGTCACCGCCCCAGTCCGCGTCGCCCCTGCCCCGACGCCGTCGCCCCCTGCCCCAACGCCGTCGCCGCGCGCCGCCCCTGCCCCGACGCCGTCGCCGCCCCGCCCCGACACCGTCGCCGCCCCGCCCCGCGTCGTCACCGCCCCGGTCCGCGCCGCCCCGCGTCGTCACCGCCCCGGTCCGCGCCGCCCCTGCCCCGACGCCGTCGCCGACGCCGCCCCCAGTGAGCCCCGGCCCCCGCGCCCCTGCCCTGCCCCCCCCCCCCGCCGCCGTAAAAAATATATGATTAGATGATTTTTTTTGTTCATAGATGTGATTTTTTTGTTCATATATCATATGATGTTTTTATATTGTTCATAGATGATCGATCATATTTGTTCATATGTATGCAAGCGAAGTCGTTGTAGTTAGTTGTACTGTTTAGGGTTAGGGTCGTCGAGGAAAGAAATTAAGGAAAGAAGAAAAGAGGAAGAATGAAGAACGAAGAAGAAGAAAAATAAGAAGAGGACGAAGAAGAAGAAGAAGAAAAGAGGAGAAGGAGAAGGAATAGAGGAGAAGAAGAAAAAATAGATTTTATTTCTTCTCCAAATCTATTTTTTCTTCTTCTCCTCTACTCCTTCTTCTTCTCCTTTTTTTTTCTTCTTCTCCTCTTTTTTTTCTTCTTCTTCCTCTTCTTATTTTTTATCGGGTATGTCGTTGTCGATATACCCCCTCCCCGATAACTTCGACATGAGGGGGGGTCGATAAATAATAGAACTAGTTAAACAAGTTTATTTTTAGTAAGTAATACTTTATTTTATTTATAGTAAGTGCTTAGTAGTTGAACTAGTTGATTTAATAAAACTACTTTATTTTACTATAGAAGTAGTTTATTTTTAGTAAGTACTAATTTATTTTATTTATAGTAAGTGCTTAGTAGTTGAACTAGTTGATTTAATAAAACTACTTTATTTTACTATATATAGAAGTAGTTTATTTTTAGTAAGTACTACTTTATTTTATTTATAGTAAGTGCTTAGTAGTTGAACTAGTTGATTTAATAAAACTACTTTATTTTACTATATATAGAAGTAGTTTATTTTTAGTAAGTACTACTTTATTTTATTTATAGTAAGTGCTTAATTAGTAGTTGAACTAGTTGATTTAACAAAACTAGTTTATTTTACTATAGAAGTAGTTTATTTTTAGCAAGGAAATTAATAGAACTAGTTTGTTTTTTATTTAAAGCAATTATTCCCGCATCAACGTCGACGATGCCAATCCCGCATCCTCGTCGTCGACTCGGCGGAGGAGGCCGGCTTGATCAGAGGGGCCATGTCCGGGACTGGGCTCCGCCGGGCTGGTTTTGAGAGGTGCTACCTTCCGAGGGGTAGGTTGGTGAGGAGCCAGCCCGTTGTTGACCCGATCCTTGTTTGGTGGCGGTCGCGTGGGCCAGTGACGGTGCCGAGGCTTCCGGACACCGCGGAGGTGGTACGTCACCGTGTCAGCGAGGAGGACCAGCACGTCCGTCGCTACATAGTTGCGTTGGAGGGCAGGTTCGACAATACCTGGCAGGTTCTTCAGGGATCTCACTGGAGCTATGATCCTGTGATGGTTCCTTCCCTTTGGGTGTCCACCGCCCGCGCCGATACCCGTCGGGCGCTACGGTTCTAGCTGTACTGGCGATGCTATATGTATGATAGTATTCGAGGTGTATTAGTGATAATATTCGACGATGTACGGACGCATGGAGATGATGTAGTTTTGCTTATAATTGAATGCATCCTAATTTGAATACTACTTTATTTTGCGATTTGATTTTGCTTATTGAATGCTCAAATTGGAAAACTACTCCTACTTTGAATGCTAAAATTGGAGAGCACTATGCAAGGCATATGCATATGATTAGTTGATAGCTTATAGGGTTTTTGTTTTCGCAGAAATCTAGGAGCCCCCGGCCCCTCCATCATCCCCACCGTCGTCCCCGTCACCGACCCCCTCCGACATCGAGGTGAGACCAGCCAAATCCTCTTTTAGAAAGATAATTAAACGATATTTCGGGTTGACTTTAAGTCTGTCGAGTCTCCACCATATATGAGAGGACGAAGAATCCCGACTGTTGTCGTGGGGGTAGCTTCTCCTTCGTTCCCGTGTGCTAGACAATTTGGTGTAATGCACTCGGGAACGAAAGGAGGAGCTACCATCACTGACGGTCGCAAATGTCAAAGAGGAATCAGTGAGGGAGAGTTCCACCATATATATATGAGAGGACGAAGAATCTCGACTGTTGTCGTGGGGGTCGCTTCTCCTTCGTTCCCGTGTGCTAGACATTTTGGTGTAATGCACTCGGGGACAAATGGAGGAGCGACCATCACCAACGGTCGAATGTATACACCACGTGAGCTGAGAGTTTTCAAGAAAAGACTCGACAAACCGATAGTCAACCCGTGATGAATAATAATGATCTAATTTAGTTTTTGTAGTACATATATTTAATTGTATAAGTTTAATCTTTGAATTATTAACGTAGGAAATGTCATCATCGGACGACGAAAGTCTCCCGGGGGAGTGCGAGTGGTGCCACGACGATCGAGGTTTGTGCGACAGGCCTCACCTGGACGATGATCGGCGCTTCAGCATTAAGCTCGAGGAGACCTTCGATGTTGAAATGGTACGCAACGGCGACAAGTGTTTTTTTCGTAATTAAGCATGACTTCAACTATTTCAACGTGTAATTTTCATCTTTTACAATTCGAGTATAGCTTATCCCATGCCATGCAAGACGCTATGTCTTGGAGAGGATGGATTTTGAAGACCATGAAAATTTTGAAACGAAGAAAATTCATCTAAGGACCCATCATGATGTGGATTTTGAAGTAAATATGTATAATGCTGAGAGCGTAACCCATTTTGGTTGCAAAAATTGGGAAGCATTTTGCAAGATGTATGGTTTTGATGAGGGTATGCTTGTCACCATGGATCTTGGTGATCCTGAAATCGAGCAAGACAATATGGACATTTGGGTCCTTGTTGATACGCCTCCAGTTCTACCGCTATGTGAGTTTCTCAAACATAGTTATTAGCTAATTTATATTGTTTATTTCAAAATAGTTGACAGCTTATTTCCATTGACAGCTTATTTTGATTGTTCAAACAATGTGCGGAACATGGTAGACAAAACCCACTACACTGATGGCTGCGAATTAACTTATCAGGAGAAAAATCATCTGGTCGGATTTTGTACTGATATTGAGAATTACAATATCTACAATCAAACTCCTCAACATTATGGTCAATACGTGCCACTAGTGCACGTGTTGAACTACGGTAACTACCATGGAGATACCCTGGTAAGATATTTTACTATTACGACATCCGTGCATCTTTTGCATACTTCTAGAACTAGTACATCATTGCTAACTATGAAGTTATTACTATGTTTTTCAACAAAGAATCCCAGAGGATTGTGTGACTCATTTGATGTATCAGAATGGCAGCCTTCGTGTTTTGAACATATATCCAGGTCATCCTACGAATCTCAACTGTCCATACCGGATTTCTCAAAGAAGTGGAGACATGCTAATCAATAAATGGAAAAAATGTATGGACAGTCGTAAGGAGGTTCTTGGAAGCAAAAGGAAGCGAAGCGCAAGAATTGGAGACAGGATGATCTCCATTCTCCATAATGGAGAGTCAGGGTCTATACTGTTTTATGCTATTTTACCTTAAGAGGGTATTTAGGTCGTACCTAATACTGATGATCATGTGCTAAGAACAAAGTAGGGTTGGTTCGGTGACTATCAGGATGATGATCGTATGACTTGTTATTAATAACGAGTAGAAGTTGTATGATGATGATTAGTAGGACTTGTTATTATGATGATGCATGATGCGAGCATGAAGAGTTATTATATATCTGTGGGTGAAATGAACATGGATTGGATTGAAGTGAAGGCAACATGCATGTGGTGCATGTCGAAAGTAGTACAATCCAAACTTGATCAAGTTAGGGTTAGTATTACTTTCGACATGCACCACATGTTTCCTCACTTCAATCTAAGTCATGTTTAGGCATAGCAGTAGCAGTAGCACGGAGATAAGAGAGGACACATCTCTCTATTATCTATCTATACCAACCTAAATTAACCCCCTAAACCCCTAAACCACCTCCTTTCCAAAAAAAAACCAGCCGCTTAAATGCTGACGCGTGGAAGCTTATTGGTCCCGGTTGGTGCTACCAACCGGGACCAAAGGCCCTCCTGCCTGGGCTCGCCGGAGCGGCCACGTGGAGGCCCATCTATCCCGGTTTGTGTAAGAACCGGGACTAAAGGCCTAGGGCATTAGTAACGACCCTTTAGTCCCGGTTCCCCAACCGGGACAGATGGGCCTTATGAACTGGGACAAATGGGCCTTTTTCTACTAGTGCGTCCTCGTTGGACACATCACACGACGAGGGCGAGGAGGAAGACGCTTCAGTGGAGAAGCCCTGGCGGGGTACCACCATTGCCTGCGACGACGAGGAGGCGCCGGTGGACAATGCTGCCATGGCGGGATCTCTGAGCTGCCGTGGAGTCGGCCGGAGGTATCGTACCTCACGATCGAACCGGCCCGTCGCACCGCATAAGCCATATTCTACGGTATTTTGCTTCCGTTTCCGTGTCACGGACGACGGTCTGGAAATTACTTTGGGAGTTTGGGGCTCAACGTTGCCGAACGCGTCAAATAGAAGGACTCCTCTTTGATGGGCCTTTTCCTTTCGGAAATACTAACGCCCACACGTGTGGGCGTTTGCATGTCGCCCACATGCGTGGATCCACGTCCGTTTGTGGTTGCACAAATCTTGGCATGTTTGTGGTGCCATGTAGGACTGGGCTAGTGTGTGGGCATTCATCCGGTCACTCACACGTTCATTTTCACCACACGGAGGGACCGGTGTGTGGGCGTTTAGCAGTTCGCCCACACGTCAGTTTTCACTCACGCACAGGAGCTGGTGTGTGGGCATTTATCAGTTCGCCCACACGCCCGTCTCCTCTCCCACACCCAAAGCTGCCAGTTGCCATGTGTTTTGAAGGGTAGATGGCAACTGCTCTAGTGTGCTTGTAAGCAGATGGCAACTCTCTCTTTTACCCGAACATGTCAGTTGCCATGTGTTTTGCAGGGTACATGGCAACTGCCCTAGTGTGCTTGTAAGCAGATGCAACTCTCTCTTTATCCGAACATGTTATTTTGCCATGTCTCTTTTGTAGGGCTACACGGCAACTGCCTAGTGTTAGTAGATGGCAACTCCTAAAGTTTTCAAATCATGGCAACTGTAGTAAACCAAATCATACATGGCAACTGCCTACTGTTAGTAGGTGGCAACCCCTAAAGTTTTCAAATCATGGCAACTGTAGTAAACCAGACCATACATGGCAACAGCTGCAGTTGTCCAAAAATGGCATCTGGCACTTGACCTGAGATGGCAACTGCAGCTGAGCAACCATGGCAACTGTAGTTGTCCGACATGGCAACTGTAGTTCAGCAACATGGCAACTGCAGTTAAACGAACATGGAAGAGGGTCCGAACCATGGCAACTGCAGGGCGCGTGGTGACTGTCACGCGGGGCGTGCGGGACCATGAGGTAGGAGGCCTGACGTACGGGCGTGTAGGCGTTATCTATTTTGCCCACACGTAGGCGTGTGAGAGGGACCGCGAGGAAAAAAAGACGTGTGGGCATTACTTGTTTTGCCCACACGCACACAAAACGTGTGGGTAGATGTGGGCGTTATCGGCGTCCTTTCCATTTTAAGACAGTACAATTGAGTGACATGTGTGTCAAAAAATCCAAATAATCAAGAAAAAACACAGTACAATCAAAATCGCTCCCATCATATACTCACCCCGATGAACGCACGGACGCACACCCTACCCCTATAAGCTTCTCCGAGATACTAAACCGGCATAGCATCTTGAGATTGACGACTCATTACAGACGCCTCGTAGTTGAAGGAAACATCTCTTCCCACTAAAAGAATATCATCAGAAAACCTAAAAAAAATCCAGGAATTCGAGCAGCAATGTCAAGTATAGAACGTGAACCTGGTGGGTAAGATACCACTATCCTCCTTCATGGGCTAGTTTGGCTCAACTGGAGCATAGTCTACGTGTAAAAAAAAGCCTAGTATGGATTACTTTTTCGCGCTTCTTTGCCCATGGGCCCATTCTCGACGACCTTCCGGCATCGAACCGGCGGCCCAAAGCAACTCCTCCAGCACCTCTAGCTTGAACATGCCACCCAAGCCTCCAGCTCCGATGACTCCGAACAACTCCTCCTCCTTGTCGCTACCATCAATGTGCGACGAGGGAGAGGAGGTGGACGCTTTGGTGGAGAAGCCCAGGTCGAGGCCCATTATCCATGAGACATGGAGGCACCGACGAACACTGCGGCCATGGCGAGAGCTTGGAGTTGCCAAGGAGTCGGTCGGAGTGGGTCGTACCTCTCTATCAAACCCAAGTCTATCAAATCAGCATGTACGTTGCACCGTGTACTACAGTGCAACTATTATATTTTTTCTTGGTTGATGAGAAATTGCATGCTACATTGCCTGGGAGAGTATCAGGTGCTACCGGAGCACCTAAAGTTGGGTGCTCCAGTGTGATCTCAGCCATGGATCTGAGATTCGGTGGTTAAAAACACACAAGTGAATAGTGGTATTTTGGTTCTTGTCTTTTTGTGACACTATTCATGCTAAATTTTTCTTTTTTGTTTCTTCTTGTGTGTTTCGAATTTTGATTTGAATTTATACGGTTGAAGATTCATATCTCGCGAACACTCACAATTTTTTCAGAATTTTTTAAAACATTTAAATCTGTGTTTTTGAAACATGGTAGCATGATAGCACCTAATACGTGGTAGCACTTGATATTCTCCCTACATTGCCTCTGCTTCCGAGTCATCATACGGTCCTATGACTGCCAGGGCTAAATCTCGCTTATTGCTAGACCCAATAGCAGTCATACCTGAATGATTTTTGGAACCTTTAATGTACAATGGGACTGGTTTTAGGAACTTTTCATCCGTTACGGGAAGATCATTGTCTTTTTTTTCTGTGTTTTTCGTTACCAGCTTTTGGGTCTTCTTTTTGTTTTCTCTTACTTCTTACTCCCTTCGTCCCATAATGTAAGACGATTTTTGGTACTACACTAGTGCCAGACAGAGGGAGTACTTTTCTATTTTTCTTCTCTTTTTTTCCTTTTTCAAGTTCATGAACCGTTTTCATTTATTGAAAATACAATTAACATTTCTTTTATATATTGAATAAATTTTAAATACACATTGAACATTTATTTGAATGCGTGTCGAATTTTTCAAAATGTATATCAAATATTTTTTAAATGCACAGTAAACATTTTTAAATACATTTTTTAATATATTTTTACAATTTTCATGAATTTATTTTTAAAATGTGCAAACATGTTCTAAGTGTTAGATCAGTTTTTCTAACATGGCACAAACAACTTTTATATGTTATGAACATTTTTCTAAAATTGTAAGAACAATTCTTTTGATTTCATGAATTTTTTTAACTGTCCTGAAACATATTTTTAAATGCGCAAATATTTTTTGAATGAACGAATAATTTTTAAAGGGCACGAAACTTTTTACAGGTTACAAAAATAATTGTCTACATCTTCGTTAACATTTTTAGAAATCATAATAAACAAAGTTTCAAACATGTGGTCATTTTTAAAATGTTATGAGCATTTTTAAAAAATTGTGCAAACAATTGTTTTTCGTTTTATGAACATTTTTAACGCGTGGTGAACTTTTTAAAAATTGAATTATAATTTTTGATATATATATATATATATATAATATAAACGATGGTAAAAATACAAAAGGCAAAAACTAACAAAGCGAACGAACAAAGAGCAAAGTGAACAAACAAAAGAAGCGCCCACTACTAGACCGGAGCGATGGGACCACTAGCACACCACTTGAGGCTAGGCGATGGTTTGTCTTACTAGAAGCGAGATATAGACGTGCCCCTTCAATACTCAAGTATAGCTCAACAAGAACCTATGAGTTGGGTCACTTCTTTTGGGCTTCCCTTCTAGCTTCAAGACCATGGCCCATTCTCGGCGATATTTCGCCCCCTACATGACGATCCGAGCAACTTCACATGCACGTCTAGCTCGTGCCTCCCTAGCACGGCCTCCTCACCATTCCCAGACGCCTCTGTCCTAGACATTCCCCGTTGCCTCTCTCATGCTTCATCGACATCTCGACACCTCATCTCGACCGACCCAGGTGGGGTGTAGGGACATTTAATCAGTAACCTTCCTGGTGTACTAGTAAGGTACATGTGCATTGCGCCTAGGGGCTTATAGAGATAATTAAAGTATGAATAAATATGAACATATACCGCATTATAACATGTAACACACGTAAATTTGGAGTAGGTCATAGGATGCATAACGTAGATGTAGATTTAATTATCAGAGTTCACGCCATTTAAAATAAAACTACAGCTGCAAAGTATTCGAAGACTGCATGGTATACTACTAACCGAAACTCATGTGAAACATAACCGACCCATTTGTCTTTAGGTATTTGAGTAGCTAGTATTTGATCTTCAAAAAAACAAATGTAATTTATGAAAGTGTTACCATAGTCTTGAACAAGTAAATCATAAAGTACAAGTGAATGACAATCCTCTTAGAAGAAAAATAACTTGGGGAATTAAAGTATAGAAAAGTCTAAAACAAAACAAAAGTTCATTGATGTGAGGTTTGTGCATATTGTGTATTGTAAAAAAAGGAATGATAATTCATTTACAAGAAAAAAGTTTGGATAATTATAGTATAGATGTGATAATATGTATGTAAGAATTGATAATATGCTCACCGTATAAATCATATATTTCTGAAAGCCCGTTATATGAATTTGTAGATAGCACTGAGTAGACAGTTTACAGTTTTTTTACATTTTATTATAGAGAGGCAGTTTGCACATTTTTACATTTTGATGCATCAGTAGGCAGTGTTTAACTCCTGATGATGATGGTACTAATGTGGGCTCGGCACGTGAGTTGGTAGCTCAAGGGGAAATTGCTAGTACAAAACATGACATCCCCTTTTATTGGTACTCTTTTTAATGGAAAAAATCGCTAAGACATCTCTTTGTTTAACTCATACTCAATTATACAAGCAATTATATTGGCTGTGTGCATCCCCTTTTCAAAAAAAAACAAGCAATTGTATGGCATCTCGTTTGTGGAGCAACCTTAGTTTGTACACAAAGTGATTCATAGCAGTAGTACTCATCCAAATAATGGTTGCAGGTTATCTCAAATATTTCTTTAAATATATGTATACCTCTCTGACACTATCATAGATGTATGTCTTATACTCTGGTTTTTACCTAGTTATACCACCGATCTTCAATTTACAACACATAACACAACATCTTGACTGTTCCGCAAAAAAGTTACAAATCTCAAAGCTGCGGCAACGGGGGCACAGATCCGGCACTAGAAAGTTATCCCCATGCACTCCGGTGACCCCCAGTGCCCCCTGCCCCATGTTGCCTTGTAAACTCCACCCGCTTTTTGCACAGGGTACAATAGCTGGCTTGGCACGCCCCGCAGAAGATATATTCAGCATTATCCTGCACACATAGGAGAGGCAAGCTAGTGCTCGTTAAATTGGCCACAATCCTCGTGGTAACGAACCATCATGCTACTACATTCATGCCATGTTGCAGATTCAATGATAACATAGCTTCTTGTACCTCGAAAATTTTCTGGCGGCATTTCGGGCATTTTACGGTACTACCTACCGGTTGCCTCTGAACCCTATGATTCCCGGTTTCTAACTTCTCCAGTTGCTTCTGCAAATCCTTTGTATCCGATTCTTCTCTAGGCGCATACAACCCACATTTCCTGCATAAACCGATTTGTGCGCTAGTCTGTCAAATCGTACATGCATAAACATACCGAGCCTGAGATCTTGGATGTCTCCCCCTTTCTCCAGGTGAAAGGGACTCTTGATTGTTTAGGATGGCCTACCTGAAATGATCAGAAAAGCCTTCACCCATGGCCTTGCCACAACGGTAGCAAAATGACGTGCCACAGTTCACGCAATACATTAAGTTGCACCCTTCAGTTTTGCTAATGGTCATCCGACAATGTGGACATGCCCTAGCATCATTGTACAACGTCTTTATCATCAACATTTCCTGCACCATCTCCCTCACAGCTAACTTACCTGATGCCTGCAAACATTGAATTGAAGACTGAATTATTATGCTGCAACAGTCAATTATGTAACTCTGTAACAGCACATCAAATGTACTCCCTCTATAAACTAATATATCTAAACAGTCTTATATTAGTTTACAGAGGGGGTATATTTTATCTTTGAAGGTTTTACCAACTAACCACAATGTGGTTTTCTGCTGGTAACAGGTTATATACTAGGATGATTGTGTATTAATTGCTTAGTATAACAATAAATGCATGTTTAAGACGCTAGAGTCTCAGCATCCCCAACCAATGCAAAAATAGAAGAGATTTTAGTTGCATTTTTACCTGACGGCGCTGGAGCTTTTGTTCTAGAGTTAAACATTGTTTCCCTGGATGGCGTGGATCCTTGCAAAGTGAACAGAAGCTAAAGGAACATTTTGGACATTGTGCGTTTTTGTCCTCGTCTGCCAAGCAAGCAATCGAACACCTTGGACAGTAAGCCACGTCTGACATTGAACCCAATGCTTTCTCAAGAACAAGCCTATCCCAACGTTCAAATTCTTCTTCGCTATGAATATTCTTTAGCAGATATGGTGGAATAGAAGCGTTGCACTTGGTGTCGGGGCACACCAATCGGAACATAGTACCTTCCTTCACATGCAACCTGCATACACTAGTGCAGAACCGGGCTTTAGCGCCGGTTCGTAAGGGCCTTTAGTGCCGGTTCTGCAACCGGCACTAAAGAGTGGAGACTAAAGCCCCCCCCTTTAGTACCGGTTCATCACGAACCGGCGCTAAAGTGCCACCACGTGGCACGAGTCAGGCCCGGGTGCGTGCAGGACATTAGTACCAGTTGGTGTGTTTGGGTGTGTTTTGGTATTATTTTTTATTTTTCCTTTAATTTTGTGTTTTCAATTTAATTTAGTGATTATTTTAGTTGTTAAATCATTAGGTGAAAGTACCACAGATTAGTTTCGACTGAAACTAATCTGCGGTTTCTTTTATAAATGATATAATAACTCATCATCATCATCATATTAATATAAAAACTCTTGCATCATATCATCAACAACAGTAAATTAGCTAGCTAAAAATCATCATAGTCGTCATTATCACTGTTTAATCATCATAGTCATTACCGCTATCTAATCAGCACCAACACTAGCTTAAAGAAAAAACATTCACTTGTACCAGAAGCAAAGATATCATCGAGTTCAACATGGTCATCATATTATAAGCGTTCATAACACCACAAAAGCAAATCACCCTTTGAGATTAAGTTCAGGATGAAGAACACAGACATGAGAGGGCAAAAGTACTAAGAGCATGAAGTTGCTAAATCACTCCTGCTGCTCTCCATCTCTCAGGTAAAATAGCATAGAACATGTATAGCTCTCCTGATTCATCATACTGGAGCATGCAGATGAACCTGTCTCCTAATCGTGGGCTGCGCTTCTCATTGCTGCCCCCTAGTACTTCTCTGCTGGGATCGTTAACAATTTTGCTCCAATCTTTCACTATTAAGCATGCACCGCTTTTAGAAATCCTGAATGCACTCATGTGCAATGTAGGATATCTTGGCCGTAAGCTAACCATTGACATGTGACCTTTAGTCTCGATCCACTGAGGCACAACTGTCATCGGGAGTCCATGTTGAAGAACATCGTATAGTAATTAATATACTTAGCAATAAAAGTTTAGCAAAAAAATAATGTATGCAAAAGATGCACTGAGGACAAATAGTAAAAATCTTACCATCTTTCGTAAATAGATGTGACCGTAGTTCAATACGATCACTATTGGTCGCACGTTTTGAGTACTAACATTTCTAAGTGCAGGAAGAAAATTTGTCTTAACAGTATGAAGATCCTCAAGCCATGAAACATAATGACTTATCTCCTCGCAGTTTAGTTCAGCTTCGGGATAGTAGTAGGTCCTGTCTACCAAGCGTCGGACATGTTTGCTTGAATGGAAATAAGCTGTCAATAGAAATTAGTTGTCAACTATTTTTGAATAAACAATATCAAAGACATAAATATGGTTGAGAAACTCACATAATGGTAGAACTGGAGGCGTCTACACATCGACCCAGATGTCTCTATTACCTTCAATATCATCTTCCGGACGAATATCAAAGGTGATAACCATATCAGGCTCAAATGCATAAGCCTTGCATAGTGCTTGCCAAGTTTTGCATTCAAAATAGGTGTACGTGTCTGCATTGTATAATTTGACGTTGAAAGTATAACCATGCTCGGTCTTCAGGTAAACTCCCTTTACCTCCATAGTTTCCATAGCACTGAAACCTATCTTATCCAAGACAAAAATTCTTGCATGGCAGGGGATGCGCTAGTAGAATAGTGAAAATTTAAAATTATAAGTTGAAGTAAATGAAGCATATATAAGTCATGCTTAATTACGAAAAAAGACTTGTCGTTGTGACTTACTGTATCCACTTCGAAGGTCTCATCCAGCTTGATGTTGAAGCGCCTATCATCAACAAGGAAATTTCTGTCGCACAGGCCGCGCTGGTCTTCACAGTATTCGCACTTAATGAAATCTTTTTCGTCGTCAGACGACATTTCCTATGTTCATATAGGTGAAACATTAAACACTTACTAGTTCTATTAATTCAACTAATTCAACTACTTCTATTGGTTCAACTAGTTCTATTAATTCAACTAAGCATTTAATAAAAATAAACTTGTTCTATTAATTTTCTTACTAAAATAAAATAGCTAGTTCTATATAGTAATATTTTAATTAGATCATCAAATCTCAGATATCTAAATTTTCTTACTAAAAATAAACTAGTTCTATTAATTTTCTTACTAAAATATATAAAGTAGCTATATATAGTAATATTTTAATTAGATCATCAAATCTCATATACCTAAATTTTCTTACTAAAAATAAACTAGTTCTACTAATTCAACTAGTTCAACTAAGCATTTACTAAAAATAAACTAGTTATATTAATTCAACTAGTTCAAATAATCTCATATACCTAAATTTTCTTACTAAAAATAAACTTGTTCTATTAATTTTCATACTAAAAATAAACTAGTTATATTAATTCAACTAGTTCAAATCTCATATATATACCTAATTAATATCTAGCTAATTCATCTAAAATTGACATTAATATTTAACTTCTTTTCCATATAATTCATCTAACATTAACATTCTAACATTCTTATCTACGTAATTTATCTAACATTAATCTAAACAACAGAAAACAGAAAATAAGTAAAAACAATATGTGTGTGTGTGTCTGTGTCTGTGTGTGTGTGTGTGTGTATGTGTGTGTGTGTACGAGCGGCGGGCGGCGCCGCGAGACGGCGATGCGACGGGGACGGCGCGACGACGAGCGGCGGGCCGGGGGCGACGGCGCGATCGAGACGGCGACGTAGTACGGGGCGGCGGCGGTGGGGGCGACGGCGGTGACGGCGACGACGGGCGGCGGGGGCGACGGCGGTGACGGCGACGACGGGCGGCGAGGGCGGCGGGGCCTGCGAGGGCGGCGCGCGATGGGCGACGGGCGCGGCGGCGGCGATGTCGCGCGAAGTAGTTGGAGAAGAAGTGGTGGTCGATGAAACTGAATTTTTCGTAAGTGCCATATATATAGGAGGGGCCTTTAGTACCGGTTGGAGCCACCAACCGGTACTAAAGGCCAATTTTCGCCAGGCCAAGGGGCGGGAAGCTGCCCCTTTAGTACCGGTTCGTGGCTCCAACCGGTACTAAAGGCCCACTCATTAGTACCGGTTGGAGCCACCAACCGGTACTAATGGTTGTGCGCTGCCACCGGCGGTACACAATGTTTAGTCCCACCTCGCCGAGCGAAGGGCAGTCGCACTGGTTTATAAACCCAGCCGCGGCTGATTCTTCGAACTTCTCTATATAGCAGGCTTTTGTGCCTAACTTCGGCGCGCTGCCATGTGAGCCTGCTGGCCCTTCTGGGCCTGTATTTGCAAACCCTAGGTCTGGCAGGCCCACTGGGCAGTGCCCCAACAATTTTTTATATAATTTTCTTCTATTTATTTCTGAGTAGTTTTTTTTGCTGTATTTAGTTTCTTTGTGAATATAAAAAAAATTATATAGTTTTTTTCTTTTCTGCATTAATTATTTTCTACTATTTATTTTTGAGTAATTTTTTATATAGTTTTTGTCTTTTTTGTTTTATTTATTTTCTGTTTATTATGATGCATACTGAACACAAAAATAGGCTGGAGTTCAAATAAGTTTAAAAAACATTGAAGTACCCGTGTAACAGATGAGTTCTCGTCCGAAACCCTAATGATTCCATGCCAAGTTCCAACATTTTCAGAGTTCATTTTGTAGTGATTTTCAATTTCACCGTCATTTAGCTCTCTAAACAAATCGGTAAATGACTGAAAAACAGCAAATGATGTCAGAACGTGTTGGAAATTGATGACGTCATTTTGAATGATGCATACTGAAGGCAAAAATAGGCTGGAGTTCAAATAAGTTTAAAAACATTGAAGTGCCCGTGTAACAAATGAGTTCTCGTCCGAAACCCTGATACTCCGAAAGAGATTGTCCAGTTTGTACACGAGGTGCGTCCAGTTTTCGCCGTGACCCTCTCTACTCTTTTACACATGCTATGCGGGTGAAATGATGATACCATGCCAAGTTCCAACATTTTCAGAATTCATTTTGTAGTGATTTTCAATTATACCGTCATTTAGCTCTTTAAACAAATCGGTAAATGACTGAAAAACAACAAATGATGTCAGAACGTGTTGAAAATTGATGACGTCGCTTTGAATGATGCATACTGAACGCAAAAATAGGTTGGAGTTCAAATAAGTTTAAAAAACATTGAAGTGCCCGTGTAACAGATGAGTTCTCGTCCGAAACCCTGATACTCCGATAGAGATTGTCCAGTTTGTACACGAGGTGCGTCCAGTTTTCGCCGTGACCCTCTCTACTCTTTTGCACATGCTATGCGGGTGAAATGATGATACCATGCCAAGTTCCAACATTTTCAGAGTTCATTTTGTAGTGATTTTCAATTTCACCGTCATTTAGCTCTTTAAACAAATCGGTAAATGACTGAAAAACAGCAAATGATGTCAGAACGTGTTGGAAATTTAAATAGGCTGGAGTTCAAATAAGTTTAAAAAACATTGAAGTGCCCGTGTAACAGACGAGTTCTCGTCCGAAACCCTGATACTCCGAAAGAGATTGTCCAGTTTGTACACGAGGTGCGTCCAGTTTTCGCCGTGACCCTCTCTACTCTTTTGCACATGCTATGCGGGTGAAATGATGATACCATGCCAAGTTCCAACATTTTCAGAGTTCATTTTGTAGTGATTTTCAATTTCACCATCATTTAGCTTTCTAAACGAATCGGTAAATGACTGTAAAACAGCAAATGATGTCAGAACGTGTTGGAAATTGATGACGTCGCTTTGAATGATGCCTACTGAACGCAAAAATAGGCTGGACTTCAAATAGGTTTAAAAAACATTGAAGTGCCCGTGTAACAGATGAGTTCTCGTCTGAAACCCTGATACTCCGAAAGAGATTGTCCAGTTTGTACACGAGGTGCGTCCAGTTTTCACCGTGACCCTCTCTACTCTTTTGCACATGCTATGCGGGTGAAATGATGATACCATGCCAAGTTCCAACATTTTCAGAGTTCATTTTGTAGTGATTTTCAATTTCACCGTCATTTAGCTCTCTAAACAAATTGGTAAATGACTGAAAAACAGCAAATGAAGTCAGAACGTGTTGGAAATTGATGACGTCGCTTTGAATGATGCATACTGAATGCAAAAATAGGCTGTAATTCAAATAAGTTTAAAAAATATTGAAGTGCCCGTGTAACAGATGAGTTCTCGTCCGAAACCCTGATACTCCGAAATAGATTGTCCAGTTTTCGCCGTGACCCTCTCTACTCTTTTGCACATGCTATGCGGGTGAAATGATGATACCATGCCAAGTTCCAACATTTTCAGAGTTTATTTTGTAGTGATTTTCAATTTCACCGTCATTTGGCTCTCTAAACAAATCGGTAAATGACTGAAAAACAGCAAATGATGTCAGAACGTGTTGGAAATTGATGACGTCGCGTTGAATGATGCATACTGAACGCAAAAATAGGCTGGAGTTCAAATAAGTTTAAAAACATTGAAGTGCCCGTGTAACAGATGAGTTCTCGTCCGAAACCCTGATACTCCGATAGAGATTGTCCAGTTTGTACACGAGGTGCGTCCAGTTTTCGCCGTGACCCTCTCTACTCTTTTGCACATGCTATGCGGGTGAAATGATGATACCATGCCAAGTTCCAACATTTTCAGAGTTCATTCTGTACTGATTTTCAATTTCACCGTCATTTAGCTCTCTAAACAAATCGGTAAATGACTGAAAAACATCAAATGATGTCAGAACGTGTTGGAAATTGCTGACGTCGCTTTGAATGATGCATACTGAACGCAAAAATAGGCTGGAGTTCAAATAAGTTTTAAAAACATTGAAGTGCCCGTGTAACAGATGAATTCTCGTCCGAAACCCTGATACTCCGAAAGAGATTGTCCAGTTTGTACACGAGGTGCGTCCAGTTTTCGTCGTGACCCTCTCTACTCTTTTGCACATGCTATGCGGGTGAAATGATGATACCATGCCAAGTTCCAACATTTTCAGAGTTCATTTTGTAGTGATTTTCAATTTCACCGTCATTTAGCTCTCTAAACAAATCGGTAAATGACTGAAAAACAGCAAATGAAGTCAGAACGTGTTGGAAATTGATGACGTTGCTTTGAATGATGCATACTGAACGCAAAAATAGGCTGCAATTCAAATAAGTTTAAAAAACATTGAAGTGCCCGTGTAACAGATGAGTTCTCGTCCGAAACCCTGATACTCCGAAAGAGATTGTCCAGTTTGTACACGAGGTGCGTCCAGTTTTCGCCGTGACCCTCTCTACTCTTTTGCACATGCTATGCGGGTGAAATGATGATACCATGCCAAGTTCCAACATTTTCAGAGTTCATTTTGTAGTGATTTTCAATTTCACCGTCATTTAGCTCTCTAAACAAATCGGTAAATGACTGAAAAACAGCAAATGATGTCAGAACGTGTTGGAAATTGATGACGTCGCGTTGAATGATGCATACTGAACGCAAAAATAGGCTGGAGTTCAAATAAGTTTAAAAACATTGAAGTGCCCGTGTAACAGATGAGTTCTCGTCCGAAACCCTGATACTCCGATAGAGATTGTCCAGTTTGTACACGAGGTGCGTCCAGTTTTCGCCGTGACCCTCTCTACTCTTTTGCACATGCTATGCGGGTGAAATGATGATACCATGCCAAGTTCCAACATATTCAGAGTTCATTTTGTAGTGATTTTCAATTTCACCGTCATTTAGCTCTCTAAACAAATCGGTAAATGACTGAAAAACAGCAAATGATGTCAGAACGTGTTGGAAATTGATGACGTCGCTTTGAATGATGCATACTGAACGCAAAAATAGGCTGGAGTTCAAATAAGTTTTAAAAACATTGAAGTGCCCGTGTAATAGATGAGTTCTCGTCCGAAACCCTGATACTCCGAAAGAGATTGTCCAGTTTGTACACGAGGTGCGTCCAGTTTTCGCCGTGACCCTCTCTACTCTTTTGCACATGCTATGCGGGTGAAATGATGATACCATGCCAAGTTCCAACATTTTCAGAGTTCATTTTGTAGTGATTTTCAATTTCACCGTCATTTAGCTCTCTAAACAAATCGGTAAATGACTGAAAACAGCAAATGATGTCAGAACGTGTTGGAAATTGATGACGTCGCTTTGAATGATGCATACTGAACGCAAAAAATAGGCTGGAGTTCAAATAAGTTTAAAAAACATTGAAGCGCCCGTGTAACAGATGAGTTCTCGTCTGAAACCCTGATACTCCGATAGAGATTGTCCAGTTTGTACACGAGGTGCGTCCAGTTTTCGCCGTGACCCTCTCTACTCTTTTGCACATGCTATGCGGGTGAAATGATGATACCATGCCAAGTTCCAACATTTTCAGAGTTCATTTTGTAGTGATTTTCAATTTCACCGTCATTTAGCTCTTTAAACAAATCGGTAAATGACTGAAAAACAGCAAATGATGTCAGAACGTGTTGGAAATTGATGACGTCGCTTTGAATGATGCATACAGAACGCGAAAATAGGCTGGAGTTCAAATAAATTTAAAATAACATTGAAGTGCCCGTGTAACAGATGAGTTCTCGTCCGAAACCCTGATACTCCGTAAGAGATTGTCTAGTTTGTACACGAGGTGCGTCCAGTTTTCGTCGTGACCCTCTGTACACTTTTGCACATGCTATGCGGGTGAAATGATGATACCATGCCAAGTTCCAACATTTTCAGAGTTCATTTTGTAGTGATTTTCAATTTCACCGTTATTTAGCTCTCTAAACAAATCGGTAAATGACTGAAACAGCAAATGATGTCAGAACGTGTTGGAAATTGATAACATCGCTTTGAATGATGCATATTGAACGCAAAAATAGGCTGGAGTTCAAATAAGTTTAAAAAACATTGATGTGCCTGTGTAACAGATGAGTTCTCGTCCGAAACCCTGATACTCCGAAAGAGATTGTCCAGTTTGTATACGAGGTGCGTCCAGTTTTCGCCGTTACCTTCTCTACTCTTTTGCACATGCTATGTGGGTGAAATGATGATACCATGCCAAGTTCCAACATTTTCAGAGTTCATTTTGTAGTGATTTTCAATTTCACCATCATTTAGCTCTCTAAACAAATCGGTAAATGACTGAAAAACAGCAAATGATGTCAGAACGTGTTGGAAATTGATGACGTCGCTTTGAATGATGCATATTGAACGCAAAAATAGGCTGGAGTTCAAATAAGTTTAAAAAACATTGAAGTGCCCGTGTAACAGATGAGTTCTCGTCCGAAACCCTGATACTCCGAAAGAGATTGTCCAGTTTGTACACGAGGTGCGTCCAGTTTTCGCCGTGACCCTCTCTACTCTTTTGCACATGCTATGCGGGTGAAATGATGATACCATGCCAAGTTCCAACATTTTCAGAGTTCATTTTGTAATGATTTTCAATTTCACCGTCATTTAGCTCTTTAAACAAATCGGTAAATGACTGAAAAACAGCAAATGATGTCAGAACGTGTTGGAAATTGATGACGTCGCTTTGAATGATGCATACTGAACGCAAAAATAGGCTGGAGTTCAAATAAGTTTAAAAAACATTGAAGTGCCCGTGTAACAGATGAGTTCTCGTCCGAAACCCTGATACTCCGAAAGAGATTGTCCAGTTTGTACACGAGGTGCGTCCAGTTTTCGCCGTGACCCTCTCTACTCTTTTGCACATGCTATGCGGGTGAAATGATGATACCATGCCAAGTTCCAACATTTTCAGAGTTCATTTTGTAGTGATTTTCAATTTCACCATCATTTAGCTCTCTAAACGAATCGGTAAATGACTGAAAAACAGCAAATGATGTCAGAACGTGTTGGAAATTGATGACGTCGCTTTGAATGATGCATACTGAACGCAAAAATAGGCTGGAGTTCAAGTAAGTTTAAAAAACATTGAAGTGCCCGTGTAACAGATGAGTTCTCGTCTGAAACCCTGATACTCCGAAAGAGATTGTCCAGTTTGTACACGAGGTGCGTCCAGTTTTCACCGTGACCCTCTCTACTCTTTTGCACATGCTATGCGGGTGAAATGATGATACCATGTCAAGTTCCAACATTTTCAGAGTTCATTTTGTAGTGATTTTCAATTTCACCGTCATTTAGCTCTCTAAACAAATGGGTAAATGACTGAAAAACAGCAAATAATGTCAGAACGTGTTGGAAATTGATGACGTCGCTTTGAATGATGCATACTGAACGCAAAAATAGGCTGGAGTTCAAATAAGTTTAAAAAACATTGAAGTGCCCGTGTAACAGATGAGTTCTTGTCCGAAACCCTGATACTCCGAATGAGATTGTCCAGTTTGTACACGAGGTGCATCCAGTTTTCGCCGTGACCCTCTCTACTGTTTTGCACATGTTATGCGGGTGAAATGATGATACCATGCCAAGTTCCAACATTTTCAGAGTTCATTTTGTAGTGATTTTCAATTTCACCGTCATTTAGCCCCTAAACAAATCGGTAAATGACTGAAAAACAGCAAATGATGTCAGAACGTGTTGGAAATTAATGACGTCGCTTTGAATGATGCATACTGAATGCAAAAATAGGCTGGAGTTGAAATAAGTTTAAAAAACATTGAAGTGCCCGTGTAACAGATGAGTTCTCGTCCGAAACTCTGATACTCCGAAAGAGATTGTCCAGTTTGTACACGAGGTGCGTCCAGTTTGTACACGAGATGATTATCATAAAAAATACATTGATTATCAATGATCTTTTTATGTACAATTTGAATTGTCAATATGAGTACTCAACGGTTTAGAAACCGGTGAAGACTCATATTGCGACCACAAATTATACACATAGAGTTCAATGAAGACCAAGTGCTTGTGATAGTTTGAGAAGTAACATATTTAAGGTGGTAAAAATCTTGCTAAGGGAGCGAGGTGGGACTAAAAACAACCTGCCACAACCTCTTTACTACCGGTTCGTGCCACGAACTGGTACTAAAGGTGCTGGCCGGGCCCCATTCTTTTTAGTACCGGTTCGTGGCATGAACCGGTACTAAATGAAGTGCCGGTGTAACAGATGAGTTTTCGTCCGAAACCGGCCCTGATATTTCGAAAGAGATTGTCTAGTTTGTACACGAAGTGCATCCAGTTTTTGCCGTATTGTCCAGTTTGTACACGGAGTGCATCCAGTTTTTGCCGTAACACAAGAAGTGCGGAGTTGTAATAAGTTATTAAAAATAAAAAAGAGGCGCAATGCTCATTAATTAGCTTCAAGCCTTTCGGAATAGTGTAGACTGCACTGCACATAGCTCCATGCAGTCTACCCTATTCCTCAAGGCTTGAAGCTAAGCAATGTGAAGGTGAGCATTGCGCCTCTTCTTCATCGTCTCTGCACTCAGGGCTTTTAAACCGCTCCTAGTGCCTCTCTCTTCGCGAGGTGGGACTAAAAAACAGCTTAGTAAGAAACTCTAGTACCGGTTCATGCCACGAACCGGTACTAAAGGTGCTCGTGGGGCAACAGCCTCATTAGTACCGGTTCGTGGCACGAACCGGTACTAAAGATCTCCTCCCGCCTAGCCGTTTGAACCGGCACTAATGGACACATTAGTGCCGGCTCAAATGCAAACCGGCACTAATGTATCTCATATTTGACCCTTTTTCTACTAGTGATAAGGTCTCCATGCACTTGACACAGAACAAGTGCTGGCATGGCAGCTGTGAAGTTTGAACCTAATTGTTTGAAAGCTCAAGTTAGTTCATCGGGGAACGAACTTCTATTGACACAAATCAGTTACCTATAAAAGAAGCTTTAATTGAAAGGAAAAACAGGCCCACCGATTCTTATTGTTTATCATGAACCATGGAAAAATCAGCCAGTCATCTGTTGGTATGAATGCTCAATAGAGATGAATTCAAAAGGGTAAAGGCTTACCATTGCTCTCATTAAGGCATATCATGCACATATGAAGATCTTCAAGAAAAGCTTTACGACGCTTATAACTACTGTAACCGAGCATCGAAGGGATTACATAATCCAGTGGGAGACTTCTTGAGATAGCACGATTGTCTGATTTGGGTGTTGGACTGTCTGGACCTAATATTATTTTGGCATCAATCCAGAGGTGTGACAAAGACGAATTGCCGATCCACTCAACCCACTGATATACCACTTCCTGCCCCGGGAGCTCTGCCCATATGGCATCGAGCATCTCACAGATCTGAGAAACTTGAGACCCATCCATCCATTTGGCAGTGATTGTAAAATATGGGGGCTCTTTGCTAGGATACCACTGAGGAAGTAAGCATGTCAATACCAAAGGAGGCAAGTAGTCAAGGTTGAAAGTGCAAGAGAATTCCTCTGGTTCATCACCATCTTCTTCTGTACCATCATGAGGGCATCCTCCATCGGCAGAAAAAAACTTAGCGCATACTTGAGAGCCGTGATGCAAGTCGTAGCGTACGTACACCTAGAATTAAAATAAAATAAAACCATCAAAATCACATTTTTCAACATCCAAGAACAGATGAAACAAGACTACACTGAAACTTATGGCCAACACAAGAATTAAACCTGGAAGCAGTCGAGCCCTCCTTTTTTGCCAAATTCAACCAGGTCATCCCCATATATTGCTTCCAATGCCATTAGCTGCAATGGACAATGAGATCAAGTCAGCAAACATATGATTCATCCTGAAATAGTACAATGTTAATCTTTACCTCAAGAAAAAAAGTACAATGTCAATGTTGTAAATACTTAAGTTACCAGACTTGCAAAAAAAAGGACTCAATATGGCACCAGTATGAGGCCATAAGCTTAAGAAACTGACTAAAATTGCAACCATCGCCCAAAGGGGAAAGCCATGTACGTAAACCTTAGCATCACTAGGGTCAAGATCGATCACAAAATTGTTAGAAAAAAAACCAGTTTGATCAGAAATTAGAAGCGTACGGGACCTCGTCCTGCTGTCGCTCCTGGTTGACTCTTATCCCCTCTTCATCCTCCTCCACGGCGCGAAGGTGAATTCTCTCCGTAGCAGCGGCGTCCTCCAGTATGGATTCCGCCTCGGCCGCCGCCACCCACGGGGAGTCCAGGTTGAGCACGTCCCCGTCGCTCCCATCAGCGCGCGCCGAGGGCGAGGAGGAGGACGCTTCGGTGGAGAAGCCTGGGTTGGGGATGCGGTGGGATAGGATTGCCCGCGACGACGACGAGGAGGCACCGCCGGACGATGCTGCCATGGCGGGAGCTCGGAGTTGCCGTGGAGTCGGTCGGAGTGGGTAGTACCTCAAGAATCAAAGATCGTACCCCGAGTCTATCAGATCGGCCCGTACGTTCGCCGCGTACTGCAGTACAACTCTTGTATTTTTGCATGGTTTCCAAGTGATGGAAAAAAACTCAATGTGGCACCACGATCCGGATAAAACTCAATATGGCACCACCGCATGGTTTCCAAGTCCATCAACCTACTAGCCATTTGATCTGATCAGGTAGAGTTGAATTGGTGTTCAGAAAAGGTAGAGTTGAATTGAATTACCCCTCTTCATCTCCTTTTTCTACTATATATAAGTGATCTGGTGGTGGATAATTAGTATTGTGCTGCTATATCAACAAGAAACAAGAAAAAATATATTTTGCGGGTAACTCAAATAAATATACAAAACAAGAAACAAGTGTATGATGATTCACCGGAATAGAATCAAAGGCCATGATAAGCTCATAAGCAACTACTATCTGCTGGGTTGTACCTTCCCTACCTATGTGTTCCGGTGACACTTCCGCATGATTGAACTGTTGTTCTGTGGACTTATCAACGACATGGAAGCCAATGAGTTGTTCTTCTGGCCACGGAGAAATGCCGCCGGTTTGCTGGGTTTTCCCTCTTTCCATAAGAGGGTTGTGAGTTGTGACACTTAATATGATTGCATATGGCACTCTTTCAAATGAATTGGATGAGTATCTTTGAATGGCTGAAGAGTTATAAAGTGCACGAAAGTGTTAGCTGAAACTGTGGTGAGGTTTTGCAACTGTGGAATGTTCATGACATGTGTGATCCTACACATCGAAGGTGAGAAGGATATGTCAATTCCCATTGACTACGAAAATATTGGCACAATTATCATGTCTCGTAGATACACAAACCGCATTCAAGCATTCCATGAGGCGTACCAGAAGATTGAAGATCGGGCCTCCCATGATTAGCCGAAGGAGGATCTCATTGAGCACCATCGGCGGCTAACTGGGAGATAATGTGTTTACTTTTTTAGAACTCATTTATTTTTACTTCAACAATTTTTTCTCGGATTATTTGTTGCATCCGGAATGTTTGTTAATTTGGATCATTTTGTTGTATTCACATTAGTGGGTTGTCATAATATTTGTTGAATTATTTGATCTAAATTGTTGTAATTGGGTAGAAATAAGAAAACAATACGAAGGTCGCATTATGGCGACTCTTTGTCTGTATGAGCCTCCACAACCTCCAAAACATCATGAAGCACACTTTATAAGTTTATATACATTATGAAGATTGCGAATACGCGACTCTGCCAGAGTTACTCTAAGTTAGCACCCTAGTCGACGTCTTCTTGCCTCACTCGTCAAATAGGCACGAGACCAACATCATCATTGCAGGCAATAGGCAGCTAAAAACTCAAACTGACTGGTCACTTCCCCAAACAGGTGTGCATCGTCGTCACATGTGTGGAAGTCATTATCTCTTCCTCCCCTAGAAGATCCAAACGCAAAGAAAGAGTGTCATCATCAAGGCAGAATCGACAGTGATCTTTTTTAGTGATCTTGGTTACATGAGGATGCTAGTTTATAGGGCATCTCCAATGGGTAACCCCATATCATCCCTGTAATTTTGAATCAAACTGTCCGAACTGAAAACACCGTCCAATGGAATTCCTCATTTCGGCATGGACAATCTTGACTGTCAGATATCCCCCACTGTTATCCCAAATGAATGGGAGGAGTAGGGGAGTCTGGACTGTCCGCCACGTCGGCCAGATAAGCTGACCCTATCCAATATCCTACCATGACTACTCCTCGTCCCACACTGCACTCCCTCTCCCCGCATCGGGATCCTGAAAGTCGCCATCACACCTACCTTGTCGCCCCCAACCCTTGTTGGATACCCTGTCGGATCAGGTCCATCATGCAGTCGCTCATCGACGAGGGCATCTATGTCAAGCTCTATCTCGATCGACCCATCTTTGTTATTGAGTTTGTTGTGTTGCGTTTTAGCAATGTAATGGCATCAGTCCGTGACTTTGAGAGGTCGTTAGAATATACAAGTATGACATTTAGTTTTGATTCCCCCGTCGGAACAAAAACAATTGTGAAGACTTCACATAGATGCAAAAATATAACGCGACGGTCGCTTATAGTACGGTTCTTAACAAACTGTTCAAAGAAGTAAGAATAAAGGATACAAAAGGCAAGAATTTCACGTGCAAAACAAAATGGTTGAAAAGAAATGTCATCAAAGGGTTTGCGTGATTTTGCAGTTGTTGTGTGTTTTTTTGTAAGCGGGACAAAATGGAAAAAAAAATCATCTTTCCTTTGCTTCACTTCTAAATTAGTTGGACAAACAATGTCATCAAATGTTTGATTTGCTTTTTTTTTAGTGAAGGACATGTTTTTCGTAAGATTTGATTGAGTTGACGTAGGACATGATTTCCAATAGCACAAGGAAAGAAAAGTGATTTTGTTTAAATTATTCCGAATCAAGGGGGGCATGGCGAGGGGGAAATAGGGTATGGTATGAGCATTGTCTTATTCCAAGGGAAGTTGTGTGAAATTATTGATTTTCATAAATCAGACCTTGAGAAAAATAATAATAATTGCAAATTTGCAATACTCCCGTTCCTTCAAGAGAAAACTGTTGGATCAATGAGCTCTCGCTGTCTGTCTCCCGTCTTTCTGAAGTCAAAATCTTGGAGGCACCCGCCGCCCTGGGGTTGGCGCCGCCGTCTCCATGCCGTTGGAGCAGCCCGCGTCCGCCCGGCGCGCCCCCACCTTCCACGCGCATCCTGAGGCCGACGCGAGGCAGCTCCTCGGCGCGCTCCTGCCGCGGCGCGCGGCCACCGCCCGCCACGTCCAGCAGGCGCACGCCCGCCTCGCCGTCCTCGGCCTCGCCACCGCGCGCGTCCTCCCGCACCTCCTCGCCGCCCTCCCCCGCATCCCGCCGCTCCACGACGGCGCCTCCTCCTCCTCCTCCTCCTACCCGCTCTCCCTGTTCCGCGTCTCCAACTCCTCCTCCGCCTTCGCGTCCAACCACCTCCTCCGCGTGCTCCCCCACCCGCTCCCGCTCCGCCTCTTCCCCGGCCTCCGGCGACGCAACCCCCACTCCTTCACCTTCCTCCTCTCCTCCCTCTCCACCCACCTCGACGCCGACCGCGCCGGCGGCCCGGCCTCCTCCTCTCTTGGCTCCCACGTGCACGCGCTGGCCGTGAAGGCGGGCGCGGCGGGTGATCTCTACGTGCGGAACGCGCTCACGCACTTCTACGGCGTCTGCGGCGACGTGGGAGCGATGCGGAGGGTGTTCGACGAGCTGCCGCGCATGCGGGACGTCGTGACCTGGAACGCGGTCCTTGCAGGGTACGTGCGAGCGGGCATGGCGAGGGTTGCACGAGCGTTGTTTGATGAAATGCCGGTGAGAGATGAGGTGTCTTGGAGCACCGTGGTGGGCGGGTATGTGAAGGAAGGGGAGCTGGACGTGGCCCTGGCGGTGTTTAGGGATATGGTGGAGAAGGGGGTCAGGGTGAATGAGGCTGCGGTTGTGACGGCGTTGTCGGCGGCCGCACAGCTGGGTTTGCTTGAGCATGGCAGGTTTGTGCACCAGGTTGTCCATCAAGAAGGGATGCCGATCAGTGTGAATGTAGGGGCTGCCATGGTGGATATGTATGCCAAGTGCGGGTGTGTGGCACTGGCCAGGGAAGTTTTCGATGGGATGCCGAGGAGGGACGTTTTTGCATGGAACGCCATGATCTGTGGACTTGCTGCTCATGGGTTGGGACAGGATGCAGTGGAACTCTTTGAACTGTTTCTCGGCGAGGGTTTGAGTCCAACGAACATTACGTTTGTTGGCGTGCTAAATGCCTGCAGCCGCTTTGGCCTTGTTGCTGAGGGGCGGCGCTATTTTGAATTGATGGCTGAGAAATATTGTGTTGAGCCAGAAATGGAGCATTACGGCTGCATGGTTGATCTTCTAGGTCGGGCTGGTCTTGTTCAAGAAGCCATTGAATTGATCGAAGGGATGCCTATTGCACCTGATCCGGTTCTCTGGGGCACTGTACTCTCGGCTTGCAAGAAACATGGCCTGGTGGACTTGGGGGTCAAGGTTGGTAACAAGCTAATTGAACTGGAGCCAGCTCATGATGGCAACTATGTCCTCCTTGCAAGTATATATGCGAAGGCAAAGAAATGGGATGAAGTCAGGGAAGTCAGGAAACTGATGTCTAGTCGGGGTACCAGCAAGTCAGCTGGCTGGAGCTTGATGGAAGCACAAGGAAACGTGCATAAGTTTCTAGTAGGAGACATGGATCACAAGGATTCCGTTCAGATATATAACATGCTCGACATGATTAACAGAAGGTTGGCAGATGCAGGGTACGTACCAGACGTGTCATCTGTATTGCATGACATTGGAGATGAAGAGAAGGTGCATGCAATCAAGGTGCACAGCGAGCGTCTGGCAATTGCTTATGGGTTCATAGTTACGGAAGTTGGCAACCCAATCCGTATTGTTAAGAACCTTCAGGTGTGTGGGGATTGTCATGAATTCAGTAAGATGGTGACAAAGGTTTTCAATAGGGAGATTATTGTGAGAGATGGCAGTAGATTCCATCATATGAAAGAAGGGAAATGTTCTTGCCTTGACTATTGGTAGTTAATCAGCTTATAGTTTTTTGTTGTTGTTGAATTCAGTCATTTTGCTGGAGTCAAAGAGTTGGTGGCTGACATCAATGTTCTAGTTTGCAGCATATCCCAATTCATTTGACATTGGCAGCCTCCTGCTGCTTAAGTTTTCAGCTGTTTTTCTTAACCCAATACTGTAGGGGAGGCACCAACAGTAAATTCTATACAGTAGTTTGAGCAGTTGAGTCAAGCCAGACGCAAACGGGATCAGCAATATCAGACTTCCTTCTAAAGTAGATGAGGTAAAGCTCCCTCTTAGAAATAAAGGACCAAGATCCTAAGCTAGAGGAGATTTTGTCGAAGATTTTCACATTCCTTTGTTTCTGAATGGACTAGGCAACAATGATGTAAGCTTCCACGAAGAAGGGATTGTGGAAGTTTAATTTGGCAGAGGCAATCATGATGTAGAAGTTCCGAGATGAATTCTGGGGCAACCTTATATGATCCAGCATTCCATGTTATGAGGATAGCGCCAGAAGAGATGATCACTTTCTCCCAAGCAACAAGAGCCTTGGCTCAGTTAGAGAGATCAGATTTGCCCCACAAGCAAATATGCCGGGCTCTGTCAATGTTGTTTCAGAACAATGATCTCTTGATGGAAGAACTCAAAGCTGTGAGCATTAGCAATGCAGTCATGGACAGTTGTCTTCAGCGGGTAAGAGATATGTTTTCATTTTTCTAGACACTACAATTAAGTTTATCCTGATAGCGGAACCATAATTCTTGAAGAACTATTCACAAATCACAATTACTCCTCTTTTGTCATTTTCTCAGGTGGCTTCCGTCCTACTGATGGATATCCCGCATGCTGATACCTTAACGATCTCTTGAGCAGCAAGTACCTTCAGCTCAAGGTATCACACAAGGCTGCATTCTCTTCATGATGTGATTCTAATAACAAATGCATTGTCTTGATCTCTTCACATCATGCATGCATCAGCTTGCAATACCCTTTTTCAGTTGTAGGTTATAACTGTGTAGACATGTTCCATTATGGGCAGAGAACTGTACTACGAGTGTACATGCTCTGACTGGAATTTCATTGGTGTGTCTGCAGGATTGGACATGGAAGTACACTTTTACTTGTGATGTTAGGATGTTTTACACATGCGAAATTCATGGAGTGGGTGATAGATCTCCCGGATGATCCACACAAGTCTTGAGAAAGCTAGAGCAACAAAGGGTGGGTAAATCAAATTTGCAGTAGGCTAATGTTGATGCACACACAAAAAAAATTGTAGGCAGACGGTGCTGTAGAAAGCAATCTTCAAAGTACCGGAAGCCAAAGATGCTAATCTGGAAGTACATTGGAGTCTTAATAAAATGCCTGAAGGAGGATATTTCTTCTGTGTCAGAACAACATAGTTTGGGAAAGCAATCAAGTGATTCTTCTCATACATGCCCTTGCTGTTTAAGATGGTGAGGCAGTCACAGCGATCGAATTCTGGGGAAAAGCCAAGATCATAGACAAAAGTCAAGTGATTGCATTATCGTAACCTGAAGGCCAGGATAATTGGCGGTCACAGTGCCATATGGTATGTCAATTTCTGTCTGATCTTATTGTTAGTACTGGAATACACCGACAAACAGCAGCTAGTTCTGATCCCCTCCCCTTTTTGTATGGAAAGCTGTAGAAAGGTTATTGGCTTACTACATAGGAACTGTATTTGTTGACCAGATGTTTTTGTCGGGGGACATATCTAGTACTCCCATCTTTTGGGTGCTCCCCATGCTCCAACTTCAAATAAATCAATTTTAGATGTTTCAAAAAATTCTGGAAAAATATGCATGTTTACAAGGAATGTGACTACAACTCCTAAAAATTTCAGGTCCAAACTCTAAATGCACATTGAGAAACAAAAATGTGAAATCTAGGATGAATAGTGTCATAAAAAGACAAAAGCAACATTTGATACTATTCATATCTGAATTTGTCTTTTTTGTTTCTTAATGTACATTTCGAGTTTGGACCTGAAATTTTTAGGGCGTGTAGTCACTTTTCTTTTGAACATTCACAATTTTTTTTCAGAATTTTTGAGACATTTAGAATTGACGTTTTAGACTTGGAGCATAGGGAGCACCCCAAGGATGGGAGCACCTGATATTTTCCCGTTTTTATCGGTAGGGTTCACTCAGCTCCTGCCTCGCATCCTTTTCCTTTCAGTTCTTAGGATTTTTTTTGCTAGTGCTTTGACCATAACAGAATCATGATGCACTCACAGCATAACAGTGTCACCGGAACAAGATCTGGCGTCGACGTGTAAGACTTTGCCAATGTGGAACTGTGGAGAATTGGCCGGGTCTTTCTGTTTGTCGAGGAGTAAGTTTATGCTGGTTTGGAAGACACATTCAACACAACCTGGTAGACAGCGCAGGGTCTACAGTCTCCATAATTGACGTGGAAAACGATGTCTGCAGTAATAATCTGAGTTCTAGTCATCCATGTTTCTTGGGTGTAACCTAGGCCATATATAATCAGAAACCTGCTATTTTTCACCTGTATGGTCAATGTATGGAAATCACCAGCATGTCGGCGAAAGCCCAGACTTCTTCCAAGGACTTGCACTGTTTAACTACTTAGGCAGACGGTGATAATGTTTTTTTTTTCTTAAAACAGATAAGTGCACTGTTGTTTTTTTCTTAAAACATATAAGTGCACTGTTGTTTTTTTTTCTTGTGAAATAACACTCAGACTTATTTGCATAGCTATAGATTATTTTTTGTGAAACGTAGCTACAGATTGACATGCCATCTTATGTTATTTTGTGTTATTACAGAGAAGGCACACTCTTCCTGATCGCATGCTAAACTGCACCAAATAATATCACATGCTAAAATTGATATATACATGTGATAAATTGGTAAATACATAATCTCTCTAAATTTGCACTTAATGTAATAAGAGTCTTATTTAGCACACTGGGCACCAGTCACCTGAATTTGAAACCTGTGGGAGAAATATTGCCCCCGCGACCTATTGTTCTACATCTCGATTTACTTTGATTTGCTCTTCCTTTTTTTTAGTTTTGTGTGATTTTGAATGCAAAACTAAGCTTAGATTTTACGTTGTGGCATTCTAGTGCCAAACTGCCAGAGGGCGGATCAGGGAATCGTGAAATTGCCCTAAAACAGATGGATTATCCTCTACTGAGTTTTTTTACCCGCAAAGAAAAAAAAGAAAAAGTAAAAGAGGTGAAGCAATTTCTTTTTGAATTTAATTGGGATTGCGAAGCAAACAAGTCAGTCAACTTGTCTGTCTGGTCCATCTCGCACGCACACGCCACGCACCGCGAAAATAAAAATCTCGGCCGTCCATTCCTCCCCGATTCTCTAATATCCGCCGTCCAATCTCCCCACCGTCAGTTGCTTCGCAAGCCTAAGCACAAAAACCCAAATCCTGAACTCTTTACGACCCCCAAAGCCTCCCCCTGTCCATGGCCGCCGCCGCCCGCCGCCTGCTCCGGTGACTGGATTCGGTCCTCTCCCCCGGAAGCCACCGCCGGCAAGCCTTTAGCCTCCTCCCGCCGCCGACCCCACGGACGCCTCCCCGCACCGGAAGCTGCCCCCGAGCCCCGACCGACGGCAAGGTAACGCTCTCCGGCCCTCTCCCTATCGGCTGCCTCCCCCTCTGCCCGCATGCGCGGCAGCGTGACTGGTCCGCGTGCTGCGCGGGTGGTCTGTGTGTGTGCTCGGCGTGCTGGGTGCGTCCTCTGACAATTGCTACCCCCGCCTGCTACTGCTCTGTATATATTATGTCATGTTTAAGAGTACTTAATAAACTGTGATATATGTTGGGTATGCCTATGTAGAGATAAATGGTGGTCTATATATGATATTTGTAACAGTTGGTTAAGCTTATTATGAGCACCATGTCTGGAGTTGCCGATTATTTTAGCATGGTTGCATACACACCGTATCAGTTTGAAGATTATGTTACATCAAAAAATGACAAACCTTAACCTGTTAATTTAAAAACTCCATTCCCTTGCAATGACAGAGCTGTCGCCGCAGCCGCTGTCCAGTACGGCATTATATATCTCGCGGTCACGAATCTCAAAGGAAACCGCGGGGGGCATGGCCATGGCCGCGGCGGAGGCGCGCCTCCGGCAGGAGAAGGTGAAGAAGTTTGAGGATTTCGTTGACCGGCGGCTCAAGCCTGACCTCGTGAACGCCATAGCCCAACGTGATAACTTGTTCCAGCAGCAGAAGACTTTGTAAGCTACTCGGTTCTCTCCTTGTCTTCCCTTGTGTTGTAGCTGTACTGAAACATTTAGGCCCCTTGATACCAGCTATTCAAATATATGTCCTTAATACCGCTCATTCTTCTGATCAATGAACCTTTATTTGGTGTTGGCAGCTTGGATTTGAAGAAGAACATCGAAAATTTGGAAAAGAATGGTGTAACAAGCATGCGCTCCATGGTCAATCTTGGCTCAGAGGTGTACATGCAGGCAGAAGTGTAAACATCCTTTTCCCTCTCCCCTGCCTAAACGGTCTGAAGTTCTTACGCCTTTTCCTTTGACTCTGGGTAGACATCTGGAACATATTCTAGTGGATTTTCTTTGTAACTTTTTAGTTAGACATAATTCATATAGTAACAAAACTGTCTCGCTTTCTCTGTATATCTAGAGAAGGAATTTCTCTTATCCTCACCCTAATTTAAGAGAAGTCAGAGACCATAAAATAAAAGTGATATTATTAGAGTAGGGGGTTTGCACTGTTTAGGGGCGAGACTACATATCAATCAAATAATGTGGGTATGCTTGTCATTGTCGACATGAGTAGCTCTATGTTTGATGTACCTTTTGCAGTAGGATAGACATGAGAAAGGTGCTTCTATATGCATCTGAAAAATACAAAAAGGCTGGCTGCCTTTGTAAGAAAATGGTGGTGTTTGCATATGGAGATAGCATGCGAGTGAATTTGTTTGGTGTTCACTTCATAAATTGGAAGAATGCAGTTGGCCATTAGGCACTATAACAAGCAAACATGGAACTTGCTTTGATATGTCCTTATGCTGCTTCTTATTTTAACTTCATTTTTTAACTACAATTGTTTAACAGCTGTTAGCTTAACATGAAAAGGTTGGAATAGCTTCAGATAATTACAGTATAGCAAGTAAACAAGGAACTTGCTTTGATATGTCCTTATGCTGCTTTTTATTTTAACTCTATTTTAACTACATGTGTTTAACCAGCTGTCAGCTTAACATTAAAAGGTTGGAGTAGCTTCAGATCATTTTGTGAAGCGCTAATGAGAATTGACTGTTTCGAACATAAGCCTACCTTCAGATTTCTTGAACTTTTGAGGTCTTATTGCATTATTCTGCTGTGATTTCTGCAGGCCGGACACGAGGCACATTTTTGTGGATATCGGTCTAGGTTTTCATGTGGAATTTACTTGGCAAGAGGCTCTACAGTTTATATCTGTACGAGAAGCAAGGTTGGCCAGGTAACTCAACTCAAATTGAATATCAGATCTTGCTTCTGCGCAGCAGTTTTTATCACACATGCAGCATGTGTTTGTGAGAAGGGAGTTATGCTAAAGAGATGTTGATGATTTGAGGGAGGTTCAGGTGCTTCATCCTCTGTTCAACACAATTTGTGTGGATAGTATATAGGTGTACTTGTTTTAGCATGGTAGAAAATGTTGGTTTAGGTGAAGTACTTGGATTCTCTTTTTCTTGTGAAGCGAGGACAGGAGAAAGAGATGGTATCCGCGAGCCTTGTGATGGCTCTTAAGATTTGTAGATAATATTTGTATTTACCTATTCATGGCATCCATTTCCTGGTTGGAGCTTGATGCTCGCTTCAGCCATCAGATGCTGGATGGAGGTGTCTTATTTATCATAAGTAGTACACAGTGTACAGAGGGAAAGCTGATTCTGTTCATCTGGTGTGTTGTCTTACTGACAGTCATTGTCAATGTTGGGCCCTTGTACGACATCCATATGCTGGCTGTTGTAATTTCCCCTTTTATGCTTGAACGTGCTCCTTATTCTCTGTAGTTGACATTCATTCATTCACATGTTAATGTTGTAAACTCTTGAAATGTTTGCAGACAAATAGACGAGTACACACACCTCATAGCGAGCATAAAAGCACAGATCAAGATGGTATGTACGATGAACTCGGTGCTTCATTTATGCAGTAGATGATGTGAATCTCAGATGTTATCCCCTCTTATATTGTTTAAATGCAGGTATGTGAAGGTATCCGCGAACTCCTTCAGTTACCAGCGGAGTGAGCTGCCAGGAGAAACGCACCAAACTTGCGGCGGAGAGGTATATGCTTGGTAGGGGGACGCATGTATGTTGCCATGGGTTTCTTAATTCTTGCAAGAAAGCTGTATGCCAAGAATGCAGCTCCCAAATCCCAATGTTGACTAGGAGGGGTAAACGAAGTGGCAAATGAGAATGCTGTGTCTTGACTTGACGTGAGTTTGTATGTGCAGACTGAATTTTCAGATGATTGGCAGGAAATGCAATGCCTTGATGATAACGTTTCTTGCTGCCTTCCTGCTGTTGCGCCTGAAGGCTCTACAGTTTTGCTAGGAAAAAAACATCCACAGTATCTGTAAACTCACTCAGTCACTCGGGCCGCGCGAGACAAGGAACTACTACTATTTACTCCCTCCATTCCTAAATATAAGTCTTTTTAGACATTTCAAATAGACTACAACATACGGATCCAAAGGAGGAGGCTTGAGCTCGATACGGAGAAGCAAGCCAAGATTCTTGAGATGGAGGTGGAGAAGCAAGCCAAGATGTTCGAGATCAAGGTCGCCAATGCCAAGACCAAGGCAAAAGAAGTGGCGCTCGCTAGCATGATGACGGGGGTGGAGATCATGAAGGTGGACCTGAACACCGTGTTGACGAGGAAGAGGCCATGGTTCGAGAATATCCAGGCCGACATGCTTAAGTTCGACGACGAGTGATCTATGGCGGAGAGCGCCATCCCTTTTTTTATGCCGGCAAGTGTGCTGGCATGACCACGGCTGAGATGGCGTGGTCGAATTCCTTTTTGTGTGCTGGATGTATGCTGGCCGCTGGCAAATGCGCCAGGGTGTTTTTTTTTTAGGCTAACATTGTATGCCAGTTGCTGGCATGATACCGGTATGAACTTTGGGCGATGACATGGCCGCTAGTATGATCTATGATCGTGGACCTTTTAAATTTATGCGCGGACATGACATAGGTCGTGCGCGCCAACCCAAAACAAAACAAAAACAGGACGGATGCTGAGCGGATGACTGAGCGAAACAAACGAAAAGCGGACAAAGTATGTGCCTGTTCGGGTCGACGCGTTGGAATTGCTCCTACAAGCAGTAAGTCGTCTCAACGTACTTTGCTTGATCTAGCATGCATCCAGCCCGGACGTGCCTTTTCGTAAGTTTGGGAGGTATAAATCGTGGCGTGGCGTGACTTGGTATGGCGTGCATGAGTTATGTCAACTCTCAGCTTTTGGACTGATGAGTGGTTCAGTGGAGTGGAGTGGAGCTTGCTCGTTCCTTTCCTTTCCTTGCTTAGTACGGTAATCAACAAAACAGACATGCATCATCAATAAGAGTTCCACATCATCTGATTGCCCGGCAAACAGCAGCGATAGAGCAGCACACCGGCGGCCTCTTTGCAAGGCCAAGGCAATGGCGTCCCCTTCCACGTCCACCATCTTCTCCACCCTTCTTCTCTTCCTGATGCATTTCAACACCTCTCCGGCGACGGCCTTCTACCTCCCGGGGAGCTACCCGCACCGCTACCTCCCGGGCGAGGCCCTCGCCGCCAAGGTGAATTCGCTCACCTCGCAGTCCTCCAAGCTGCCGTTCCCCTACTACTCCCTCCCCTTCTGCGCGCCGCAGGGCGGTGTCAACCGCGCCGCCGAGAGCCTCGGCGAGCTCCTCCTCGGGGACCGCATCGAGACGTCGCCCTACCGCTTCTCCATGCTCACCAACAGCACCGCCGCCTTGTTCCTCTGCCGCACCGACCCGGTCTCCCCCGCCGCCGCCGACCTCATCAGGTCCCGCATCGACGACGCCTACCACGTCAACCTCCTCCTCGACACGCTCCCCGTCGTCCGGTACGTGAATAATCCCATCGCGCCGGACGTGCTGCTCCGGTCCACGGGTTTCCCCGTCGGCGTGCGCGCCGACGACGGGGAGTACTACGTCTACAACCACCTCAGGCTCACGGTTCTGGTCAACAAGCAGAGGAACGGCACCACAAGGGTGGAGGCCTTGATGGCCACCGCCGACGCGTCTGAGCTCATCGGCTTATCCGGCGGCGGCGGCGGTGGGTACAGCGTCGTCGGGTTCGAGGTGGTGCCGTGCAGCGTGGAGCACGACGAGGCGGCCGTCGGCGACAAGAAGATGTACGACGGCTTCTCGTCCAAGGCGGCCGCCGGGTGCGACCCTTCTGTGGTGGGCATGCGCGTGCAGGCCAACAGGCCGCTGGCCTTCTCGTACGAGGTGGCCTTCGTGGAGAGCGCCGTGGAGTGGCCGTCGCGCTGGGACGCGTACCTGGAGATGGGCGGCGCCCAGGTGCACTGGTTCTCCATCCTCAACTCCATCGTGGTGGTGGCGTTCCTGGCGGCCATCGTGCTGGTCATCCTGCTGCGCACCGTGCGGCGCGACCTGGCGCAGTACGAGGAGCTCGGCAGCGAGGCGGCGCCGCACGCGGACGACATGGCCGGGTGGAAGCTCGTGGCCGGGGACGCGTTCCGGGAGCCCAGCCACCCGGTGCTCCTGTGCGTGATGGTGGGCGACGGCGTGCGCATCCTGGGCATGGGCGTGGTCACCATCCTGTTCGCGGCGCTCGGGTTCATGTCGCCGGCGTCCCGGGGCGCGCTCGTGACCGGCATGCTCTGCTTGTACCTCGTCCTGGGCCTCGCGGCCGGGTACACGTCCGTGCGGCTGTGGAAGACGGTGCGGCACGGCGACAGCTCCGGGTGGAAGGCCGTGGCGTGGCGGGCCTCGTTCGTGTTCCCGGGCATCGGGTTCTCCGTCTTCACCGCGCTCAACTGCGTGCTCTGGTACAACGGCAGCACGGGCGCTGTGCCGTTCGCGCTGTTCGTGGTGCTGATCCTGCTCTGGTTCTTCGTGTCGGTGCCGCTGACCCTGGCCGGCGGCCTGCTGGCGTCGCGCGTGCGCGGCCACGTGGAGTACCCCGTGAAGACGAACAAGATCGCGCGGCAGGTGCCGGCGGCGCAGTGCTCGCCGTGGGTTTTCGTGGCGGTGGCGGGGACGCTGCCGTTCGGGACGCTCTTCATCGAGCTCTTCTTCATCATGTCGAGCCTGTGGCTGGGGCGGGTGTACTACGTGTTCGGGTTCCTGCTGGTGGTGCTGGGGCTGCTGGTGGCGGTGTGTGCGGAGGTGTCGGTGGTGCTCACGTACATGGGGCTGTGCGTGGAGGACTGGCGGTGGTGGTGGCGCTCCTTCTTCGCCTCCGGCTCCGTGGCCGCCTACATCCTCGGGTACGCCGTGTACTACCTGGTGTTCGACCTGCACAGCCTCAGCGGCCCGGTGTCCGCCGCGCTCTACGTCGGGTACTCGCTGCTCATGGCGCTCGCCGTCATGCTGGCCACCGGCGCCGTCGGGCTTGGCGCCTCCTTCTGCTTCGTCTACTACCTCTTCTCCACCGTCAAGCTCGACTGATGACCCCCGTGTTGTTTCCTGTCATTTTAGATTATCTTTTTTCTTGCCTGACGGTAACATTTCAGATTTTAATCTCTGTTGTAAAAAAAATACTCATCGAAGCAAAGATAATAAACAGGGGTAAATTCCTATTCGAAAAACACCACAGCAGTAGCAACTACAGTTGCTTCTCCTAATGACTCTGACGAAGAATTCACAACAGATACGGCTCTTGGGCCACTATCGATGGGATGATAAGAGAGAAGAACTAACAATGACACAAATCACTTTTCACGGAAGCATGATTCACATCATGGAGAATTATAAACAGAAGACTAGCAAAAGTGCTCGTGCGTTGCAACAGGAGAAAAGAATATGACACACTCTTAATTTACAAAAAATTGTCTATAATCTGAGTATTTGTAGCTACGGCCCAAACAAAGATAGTTTTTGCCTACAAAAGCGCAAGTTCAAGATTTCACATGTCTTCTATTTAAACAAGGCTTGCATGTAGATTTAATACGTATATGAAAGAAAGACGGATAATGCACTGTTGATTAAGATTGCACTCTAGATAGTATTTTTTTAAATAGTTAACAGGTGAAATAACATCATATTCAGATTCTATATATTTTTCTAATCAAATTCCATATGTAACATGTTAAATTTGGAGTTACGGTTTAGAAAATATGAGTATTTTAAAAAACATTTGATATGCGCTGCGGGTTTAATGTCAAAAACATCAGGGGGTTTTCTATAAAAGGTATGACGGCCTAAGCATACCTATTTCCTTTATTAGTAGGTATAGATATGATTAATCCGCAATTTTGATGCCAAGAAAGGATAATAACTTTGAAATGTGGAGTCGTTACGACAAATCTAGCATGATCACTATATCAACCTATTCAACATAATAATCGTTCGTATATGTACAATCTGCATTTTTACAGACTTTTCTGTTTTTACACATTGTTGTTATAGTTTTTTTTTATCTGCTTGTGTTTGCAATTTTGCCAAGCCCCATTGATGTGGGAGTATTATATTTGGGTTAGCATACAATAGGTAATGTTGAATTATAACTATACAATATTGTTACATCAAGACATGATAGGATTTGATGTTATATGTACTTACCTCTCTAATAAAAGTTCGATTAAGTTTTCTGTGGATGAAATGTTCTAAGGCCGAGGGGATTGATATGAGAAGAATAAGGAGAGGCGACAGTTTAAGCTTGGGGATTCCCAAGGCACCCAAAGTAAATATTCAAGGACACTCAAGCATCTAAGCTTGGGGATGTCCCGGATGACATCACATCTTTCTCCCTCGATAATTATCGGTATGTATCAATTTTTGTTTTGTTCACATGATATGCGTAAATTCTTGGAGCGCCTTGTGTTTTTTATTTTTATTTTAGTGATGCACCATCCTTGTATGAAATAGTCCTTTGTTGATTTATAGAATGTTCTTTGCACTTTATTTATATCTTTTGAGTATGACTTTATAGAATGATTCGTGTGCTTCACTTATATCTTTTCAAGTTTGGATGCTCGCTTCTCTACATTTCGGACACCGTTATTTATAGAATGCTTTTTTGCTTCACTTATATTTGTTAAAGCTTGGCCGAGTCTTTTATAAACTCTCATGCTTCACTTATATCTATTAGAGAGTTATAACAGGAATTAATCATTCACATGGCTAGTCATAAAATCCTGAATAAAACTTGTAGGTCACTGAATATGATAAGTTTGATTCCCTGCAATAGTTTTGTGATATTAAGATGGTAATATATGGGTGTATTAAGATGGTAATTTGTAGATCACTGAATATACTAAGTTTGATTCCATGTCGTAGGAACAAATATCCGCCGGCGCCGGTCGTAGACTAATTTTATCTTAGTCCGGTATCTTTTTAGTTAAAAATATGTCCAAAATGTAAATGTTTTCATCGAGTGTGTATAAAATCCGCCGTGTTTGCACGAATTTCGCCTGTTTGGTTTAAAAAGTTGTTGAAATGTATGTGGATAATGTTGGATGGCGGTCTCCCGCATCCATGTTTACGAACTGACCCCCCCTGTCCGTGGACGGATGCGGAAGAAAATTTGTGAGTCGCCGTTGGAGATGGCCTTAACAGCCTCATATTTCCGTTCCTCTTTTTTTCTCTCATTTTTATCCTTACTGCTTATGCGGTGCATCTAAGTATTGCTACCATCTAATATGTGGAAAAAGCCAGCGAGTGCTGGATCCTAAAAAAATGTTCAAGAGTAGAAAAACCATACTAATATGCTACGCTAAGGACATTAATATGTTTGGCTGCTTGCCCTTTAAAATGCAGTCATGCATTTATCGTATTTCAAATTGACCAAGCCACTAGGATAATGCTCTCCATGAAAATGAAAAGAAAGGCACTTGGAGTTAAGCTCCTCTGCTTTGGAACGAGCTGATGTAACGACTAGCAGGGTTAGATGTGCCCTGAAACTGAAGTCTCGCTGTTGCTTCGCCATTCGCCGTCATACACAAATGATGTTATAGCCTTCGAAGTTGGCGTAGTGGCCGCCATATAAAATGTTATCACCTGCAAAGTTGGCGTAGTTTAGTTGAGTGCCAGTGTGCCACACACAGAAATGCATGAAATCCACGATTCCAATCTGACGTACGAACGCCAGCAGCCATGTCACGTCTGCTAGTGGAGGTGTCAAACATACTCCCCGACCCCGTCGTCACATCAAATTGCCCGGCCCCAAGATTGGGGGACTGAGTTTTGCTTCTGAGTTGTCCAAGAAACGTCGTGTTTTTTTTTTCTTTCGGTGAAAGCCATCATGGCGGTGTATATTAATTGAAAATAACTGTTGCATCATCCGTCTCGGGCAATGTTCTGGCTCCCCTCCGCATGTTTGGCTAAATCATACGCGGCTCTATTAGCCTCTCTTAGACAATGATGATTAAAAACAACTTAAGTAAATTCCGACAAAGGAAGGTGCATTCCGCATACTAGATGGTTGCCGCAGGTCCAATAGAATTGCCACCATTTTGCATGACCTCGACACCATCATAGTCAAATCCGACTCCCCGACCAAAAAAAGAAAAAACAGACAAGTATACAATTGCACTCCATGTAAAAACGTCATGTTTGCCTCACTCATGAAGTCATGTTCATTTTCTCCGGTTAGTAGAGGCGGCTAAGCCTCCAACGTTGACAGCTTATTATTTTGTTGCACTTTTGTGCGTGCCTTCGAGTCCTATCCGGCTATAAATTCATTACCCAACAACCAACGACAGACAATCCTCTCACCCAAGCCAGCCACAGAGGAGAAGCGAGAGGGGTAAGATGGCGGTTGACTATGGGAGCAGGGAGGAGAGGTGGAGCCTGGCCGGCACCACCGCGCTCGTCACCGGCGGTAGCAAAGGGATAGGGTAAGTATGTCCACACATGCATGCATTCACGCACGCATGCCTCTCTTAATTCTACAAGTGCAGCTAGTACTCGTAAATTACTTCCTAATCTTAATTTGTCCTAGGCATGCCATCGTGGAGGAGCTTGCTGGGTTTGGGGCGAGGGTGCACACCTGCTCCCGGAATGGGGCGGAGCTAGAGGAGTGCCGTCGACGGTGGGAGGAGAAGAACCTGCAGGTCACCGTCTCCGTCTGTGATGTTTCCATACGTGCCGACAGGGAGAAGCTTATGGAAACAGTCCGAGAAACTTTCAATAGCAAGCTTGACATACTGGTAAGTCTATTCATAATTTAATTGGTCTGTCTAAGGCATATCTAAATATGCACTGGTTATTGCACATCTAAGTGACTCAATTAAACAAAAAAAACTAATGAAAATATTTGCACGAATCTTCACGTAAAACTCTAACTTAATCTATTATGATAGTAAGGGGAAATACACGGGAGTGCCTGGGTGCTCCATCCCCTATACGAAAATTAAATTTGGAAAATACCAGGAAAATTAAAAAAACTAAAATCTTTGGATCTCAAACTTGGGTGCCCAATCTACTCCCGTATGAACTTTTGTAGAAAAATACCAGGAAATGTATATGTGGCGAAGAAAATACAGTCCAAACTAAAATCATTCAACCAGTTTTTTTCTATAGATATGATTTTTTTTGTCTTTTTGGTATTTTTTCACGAAATTTCACACGGAAGTAGATTGGGCTCTTAGGTTTCATATCCCAAACCCCCCCCCCCCCCCCCCAAAAATCAAATTTACCGGTACTTTTTTGAACTTAATGTTCATACGGGGGTGTGGAGCACCAAGTGCCGCCCACCCTTTTCGGATAGTAAGCTCCTTCAATTTTGGTCCTCCTGGTGCAGTGGCGGCTGTGGGGACGCTATAGGCCTTGCCTGTAAGGGTGTGTTGATGGTTGAGGTTCCTATTTTTTTTTCTATTCTATTTTTAAAATTTATTTTTCCATATTTTAATTCATGAATATCTATCAAAAAGTGTGAACATTTTTTAATCCTTAAATAAATTTTTAATTTGATGAACATTTAAAAAAAATTAATATTTTTAAAGTTTGTGAATAATATTTGAAATCCATGAATATTTTTAAAATTTTGAATTATTTTCAAAAAATTAAGTATTTTTAGTACAAAATTAAAAAAACAAATATGTTTGAAAAATCCATGAACATCTTCTGATTTAACAAACTTTTTCAAATAAAGAAAGACAACTGGCTTTTTATAAAATTGCAGGGGAGCGAGCTAGTGGAGCAGGGAGGCGAAACAGAGTGAGCGAGAGGTTTGTGGGCTGGCTCATGTGAATGTTACAACAACAATTCCATGGTTTCAACATAGAATATGAGCTCCCAAGGGAATCACACGCCGACCACCAGCCGACACCGAGGTCAAAATGTTTAAAGATACCACATGACCCCAACAAACAACTCCACTCTCCTCTCAGAATAAATACTGTCTCTAGCAGCACCGCAGCACAATATACAAATGAAAAACACCACCAGAACATAATTAAAACCCAGCAACATTGATAAACTAAAATGAAACAACCGACCATAATAACCTGCTAGAAAAAAAGACTTAATCCCATGAGTGAATAACGGTGCTGCGCAGCATGCATTAGCCTTTAGTAATAATAAGATACTAAGCTCCATTAATTTGGAGCCTCCTAGTGCATCGGGGTAGTAGGGGATGCTATAGGCCCCACCTGAAAGGGTGCGTGCCATTGGGCCAGCCGGGTTTTCGGGTTTTGAGAAAGTATTACATGGTTTTTTTTTCTTCTTTTTGTGTTTCAACCAAAAAATTGTTTTTATTTTGGTTTTCCCTACTTTATCCTTTTCCTCTTTGTGTTTTCATTTTTCCTTCTCTTTTTTATTCTTTCACATGCTATTTCATGAATATTTATGAAAAGTTGCGAAAATTTCAAAAACACTATGAATTTTTTTATAGAATTCGTGAACTTTTTTGGATTCAAAAAATATTTTTAATTCAAGAATGGTTTTAAGGTTCAACAGCATTTTTATATTCATGAAACTTTTTCAAATTCATGAACATTGTTTGAAATCCATGAATATTTTTTAAAATGGGTGTCTTTTAATTCACAACATTTTAAAAAATCTAATGTTTTTTTACAAAATACGTGAACTTATTTTGCTTTAATGAACTTCTTCAAATAAAAAAATATGGTAGCCATTTTTTTCTAAACCAGTGGAGCGGCAGAAAAAAGCTAAGGGAGCGAGCTGACTTAGCGAGAGCTTCATGGACCAGCCCATATGAGCGTTATAACAACAATTGCACGGTCACAACGTCGAATAAGACCTCCAGGGGCTCACAACCACCACCGTGTGACGCCAAGGCCGAAATATGTAAGGACTCCACCACACACCTTACAACTCCACTCTTCTTTCAGAACAAATACCATCTCCAACAGCAACCTAACATGGTAGACGAATGAAGTAAAAATATAATTAAAACCTAAGGCAGTGTAGACAAAACCGTGACATAAAAACCGACCACAATAACTTTTCCTCGAGAAAAAAGAGTTGATCCTATGAGTGAAGAATGACACGGCGAAGCATGCATTAGCCTCTAGTAAATTCTATCCGTAAAAATTAACCATGTGACATGCTCGTCCTACCTATAACTAAGAGACGCCCAGCTCGCTCTAAGTAGGGTACCTGTAAAAGATCGTTTTTATTGAATTAATTGCTGTCACTATATATGTAGGTGAACAATGCAGGGCAATTGCTCTTCAAGCCCACTACTGAATGTACAGTGGAGGAATACTCAAATCTGCTGACCACCAACTTGGAGTCGAGCTTCCATCTCAGCCAGCTCGCACACCCTCTTCTCATACACGCTTCTATTGCCGGAGGAGGCAGCATCATCAACATGTCCTCCATTGGAGGCTCAATCGGCTATGCAGGCTCCGCAATTTATGCTACCACAAAAGGTACACATGTACTTGCCAAGATATACAATAGACAATATTATTAATACAGTATAATGGATATTTGTAGATGTTGCTAGTTATAATGTGATTTTTTTAGCAATAACACTATATATAACGGTATTGAATGCCCTACTGTGTCTCTTTTAGTTACAGTTCCATTGAATGTAACGAAAAAATGTAGAGCAGAACCTCGTCTCGTCTCGCCCGCTCCCGCGAGCGGGGAGGCCAACACCTTGCGCCGCCCACCTCCAGCATCCCCCGCCCCCTCCCCTCCCTCGCCACCGTTGGAACACGCCGTCGGGCAAAGCCTGGCCGGCGTCGATGGTGGCGGGGCCTCTTCCCCTTCCTCGCGGTGGGCTGGCGTGGGACAGCGACACAATGCGGATGCAGCCGGGGCGACACGGCGGTGGCGTCCTGGAGTGGTGGTGCGGGCGGCTGCTCGTTGGGGGCGTGGTGGGGCATGCCTGCGTGGGTGGCAGTTGTGGGCGTCCCGGCCTAGATCTGGATCGGGTGGTGCTCTAGCCGGCTACCAGCAGGCGGCGCGGGCTAAGGCAGCATGGGCCGGCTGTCGCTGGTGGCTTTGGCTGCTGGAGGGGACCGGCGTGGCGGCATGCTCCTTGCTGGGGTGGTCTGGCGGCTCTATGGTTGTGGTGACCACGTCCGGGGAGCGGATGGTGCGGATCGATAGGTAGGCGGCGTTTGTGTTCGGTGTCGTGTCTCTGCCATTCGCACTGGCTGGCGGTGCAGCATGCCTCCTCCCCTGGTTCTAAGCCGAAGCAGGGCTGCGAGCTGGGGCTCGTGCTCGGGCGGATCTGGACGGTGCCCGGGGCGAGTCGGAGTTCGCGCTACGGGAAGGTACGCTTGGGATCGATCCGGGAGGTGCCCGTGGGTCGTGAGGTCCCTCTCCTCGCAGGTACGGTGGACGTTGGTGGTGGTCGGGGCTCCGCTAAACTGTTGGGCAGATCGGTGTCAACGACCACGGTCAAGGCGTCGTGCGAGCGGGCTCGGCGACGGCCGTCGGACATCATGGAGTAGGGTCACCCCCGTTCATTGGGTACGGCTGGAGATCCAGGCGTGGATGCCTCCTACTGTGGAGGCGTCCACCCATACTTTGTGGCTGATGCCGGGCTAGGAGCGAAAGGTGTCGCCTTTTCTCCTCCTTCCGTGGCAGATGCACTGTGATGTGGACGGTTGGTGGAGTCCTGGACATGGATGCGGGGGTGGCGGCCCTGGATGGCGGTCCGCATGGTTGGCTCTCCGGAGGGCATCATGGTGGCGGGGATGCATTACCTCTTGGTCGTGTGGGCGGCGAGAGGTGGTGCAGCGGGTGGCTCGGGCGTGCTCTTTGTCTCTGACGGTGGCCATAACCCAATCCGGATCTGGAAGATCTACGCTCCACGCGCTTGCCCTGGAGACCTCGTGGTGACACGGGGGAGCTGTCGAGCGAAAGCTCCGCGCTCTGTCGCTGATGATGGCGACGCTCGCGGGCGTCGTTATCTTCTTGGAGACGTCGTCATGGCGCTCCTCTCCTTGTCCGGGTTCTGGCTGAAAACCTCTGTCTGTTGTAGACTCGGCAACGACGACGCCTAGCATCATTATCCCTCCTGGGGCGTTGTTGTGGAGCTTAAGTGTTATAGGGCTTAGCGCGGTATTGCTTTAGCTTATCCTGTACTTTATTTCGATAGCGTAGTCGTGTGTGTTCTGCGTGATCCAATCATCTTGGGATCGACAGTGTTTGGGGGCCACCCCATCTCCTTCTATCTTTCGGTCGTGTACTCTGATTGATTGTTTGTTTACATATAAAGCGGGGCGGAAGCCAGTTTCAAAAAAAAATGTATTGTCCCAACAAAAATGGTCCATTGTTTCTATGAATTCTGAAGGAAAAAAATGGATCGATGCCCTTGTTTTTTTTCTCTCATCGTTGTGCTTCTCGTCCTTTATCATGTAGGTGCAATGAACCAACTTACAAGGAGTTTGGCCACCGAGTGGGCCTCTGACAAGATTCGTGTGAATGGCATCGCCCCAGGATTTGTCACAACCGACATGCTTAAAGATGTAAGCAATGACCTAGCATATATTTTTCTTGATTAAAGAACAACACACGAATTTAATTTGATTTGGTAGCTCTGAGATAGTAAGTTCACTTTTCATTATTTTTTTGAAAAGGAGGATGACCTCCGGCCTCTGCATCTGGGCGATGCATGCAACCGTTTTATTAATTATTTATAACAAAAATTACAAAGTAATACATCAGGTAGTCTGAAACCATCATATTGGCAACATCTGTCGCTAGTCTTGTCTATTTGATGAAGAGGTGCCGATTGTCTGAGCCAAATACCAAACAGGCATCGCACCAAAGCCTAGCATCTAAAGCCGGAGGGCCCAACCAAGCCGCATTGCTGGGTCTAGGGCACACACCGATCTGACACACTCTCAGAGGTCACCGCCGCCACCTTCCACCGATCCATCTCCAGAGCAGGTACTGACACATCGACCTTGCTAGGCCTGCTGTCAACGCCACCATGGCGCCAGACAACACCACCATCCTACACATATCCATCAACACGCGCTTGTCGCTGAAACTTCGCAGCGCCATGCCACCGAGATCCGGCGTCGGCCTCGTGGTAGATGTAACACCGCTCCTCCTCTTGTCCCCTCCAACCAGCACTTGCTCCAAAACGATGCCCCCGGGAGGAAGAACGACACCGAAGGCGCCGTCATCGTCTGGTCCGGTAGACCCATATCTAGGGTTTCCGCGTGAACATCCTGATCGAGTTGACGTGACTTGCAACGACAATGCCTCAAGAAGGAAACGACGTCAGAGACGCCGCCATCGTCCACCAAGACCGCAGTCAGGCGCGATTTTCACCGGAAACCGCGTCGTCCCGATCTCGCGGCTAGCTGGAACCGAACGAAGCCTCGCCATGAAGACGTATGCCGCCACCAGTACTCCGGCGGATATCCTCCATCTCCTCACTGGAGCCCTCATTGCGCCGCCGACCATCCATGTGAAGAATGGACGACGGATTTGGGTGGCATCCAGATCCGCGGCCGCCGCCATGCCCACCATCGCCAGAGAACCCGCCGGTTCCCATCGACCATGGGAGCTAGCACCGCAAACGCACGACCAGGGGCGCCGCCCTGGCCGCTGTGCGCGTGCTCCTCGTTGGACTCGCCCCAGTCGATCCATGAGGGTCGTCGCCGCATCCAGCACCCCGGCCCCTTCCGCGCCGGGCCCGCCACCACCACGGCCTATGCCGGTGATAGCGGCAGAGGGGAGGCGCGTCTTGGTTGGCTGTTGGCGGCGCTGAGATCGCCCCCTAGCGGCGCCCTAGGGAGGCGTCGCGAGGGGGTCGCTAGGGGGCTCTCTGGATGTTGTACTTACGACGCTTAGACGCTCCAAGTTCACTTTACCTGAGTAGAAAAAGATTTCAACATCCAAAATGATGTGTTAGTTGCACCAAAATAGCTACTCCCTCCGTGTCATAATACAAGACGTTATTATATCTAATATGTGAGTATATCGAATATAATAACGTTTTATATTATGGAACGGAGGGAGTTGCTCTTAATTAATTGAAGAGAGCACTAGTGATTTTTTTTACTATGATAGTACAAGATTCAGAGACTGTCGGTTTAAATTGATCCAATATATTATTACGGCCCAAAATTCGGGAGAGCATAACTTGATGTATTTATTCGTCTTTCCATCTAAGATTATTTTGCAAACTGATAGCAAGTTTTCTTATCTTTTCTAACCAAGAGCATAACAAGTGTTTCTTGTGTTGATTGCACAGATAGATACAGAGTACGTGAAGCAAGAGCACTCGAAGACCCCATTGGGACGGAGCGGCACGCCGGTGGAGATAGCCTCGGCAGTGTCATTTTTGTGTATGCCGGCAGCTTCTTTCATCACCGGCCAGATCATTTGCATCGATGGTGGTCGAACCATTAGTGCTTAGCCATCACCACCGCTCCATAAGTTATTGAATATTTGGCGAATACCACCGTGGGAGAGTGAAATAATAATAAATATAAATCAATAAATAAATAATGCCAACAAATAACTCGCACCATGGTGAACGCCTTCCAAGAAATGTCACGAGATAGCATATGTGTACGTGCGCAAATTTCTGCCTAGTCTTTGTGCTGGACATATGTAATGGTGATTCTGGTTAGCAACTTAATTAAGATGGATTGTAATGTCTTTTATGCTGAATGAACAAGACTCTCTAGTTACCCGCGAACAAAAAATGGAGATAGATGGAGGACTACTGTTCTTAACTATAAGCTTTTCCACGACGAAAGCTTCCCCCGCTTGAAAACTTGAAAGGGTCATAGTATATTCTAGCACACCTACACACCGGTAAGCTTGGTTACTCTAGGTCATTAAGTCAGCACCGGTGAGTCAGCCAGCAGGGCATGCCAATGTTCCTCGTCTAAGCCTGATCCGAGCACCTGAGAAGCCGCAGCATCGCCCGGGACGTCGACCAAGTAAGCGAGTACCCAGCCTACTCGGCTAAGGCCCAAACTATGCAAGTCGAGTGTTACACTCGGTCTACACCCGGCCGATAACTGCGTGCGCTTACACTCACGCAATACACCCGGCCGATAACTAGGTGTAAGAGCATGGTTAATAATATAGCCAACAATCGGCTATAAGGAGTTGCCATGTCATCTATAGCCAACCTTGTAGCCGGCATGTATAATAGTAAGTTTTATATGTGTACTATTTTATTAGTAGTTGGCCCACCTTACAACCTCACAAAGCGTCCTGAGGCTCGTGCTAGAGCCGGCTACTAACCAAGAGCCTGCTTCTCTTCTCTTTCCTCCAACTAAGTAAAGATATAATATTCTAATTCTTATAGCATGCTTATGTCATCTTATTATACTTGCTCTAAGGCAAGTGTTTTCTATCGGGTTCTGGGCTTACCGTAATTAAGCTGGGTGTAAAGCACCAAGCACGGGCATTCAACAAACTAAAGGCAATTGACGTAACAGCCTTGGCACGCTCTCACCGTCTTAAATACAAGCCTTTTAAAGATTTCAATACAAATTACATACGGACGTATGTAGATATGTTTTGGAGTGTAGATTGTTTCGTATATAGTTCATAACATATTCTCTAAAAAAGGCTTATATCTAGGAACGGGGGAGTAATAGGTAAGCAGTGAACCCAAAATACTTGGCATCACCACCTGACAGTGGGTCCCAGCTGCGGCCACGTGCCACGAGGTGAACCGAAGGTACTCTGGAAATTCTGGGTTTGCCGCTTTGCCGACAGGATTGTATAAGAGCATCTCTAGCAGACCTCTTACAAGGTTAGCCCTTATAAGGGGTTGACGGTTCGCGTCGGAGGTGATATAAGGGGCGAATTTGTCTGCGGTCGACCAGAAACTGTATATGAAACTGCAAAATTTTGAAAAAATGTTTCGCGGGAGAAATGAACGAGAAACACTAGAGATGATCATTCATACATACATATAATAGAGATGATCATTCATACATACATATAGTTCATCGGCGGCGGAAAGCGCGGCGGCCTACGCTAACCCTAAACTGGCCAAAATGAGGCTCACCGGTGAGCCCTGCAGGTGCGGCGGCGGCGCCGATCACTCGTCGTCGGTGTCGGAGGTGAGGTCGACGTACTTGGCGTCCTGCCTTCGGCTTCACGGCGTCACTACTCCTCCTTCTCCTCGAACTTGCGCGCCTTGGCGAGGCCCTACTCGAGCAGGACGTCGTTGACCTCCTCCTCCTCATGCGCACTTCACACGAGGATGGCGGCCTCCATGGCATCCACCTCCGCCGGGGGAGGAAATCCTCCGACCCGACGACGCACATCTTCACCATGCGGAGCAGCGGGAACTCCTCCGGCTCCCTTTTCACTGGGGTGAGCAGCGTACGGGAGCTCGAGGCACCGGCGGAATGATGACCCACAAGTATAGGGGATCAATTGTAGCTCTTTTTGATAAGTAAGAGTGTCGAACCCAACGAAGAGCAGAAGAAAATGACAAGTAGCTTTTAGTAAGGTAATGTCTGCAAGTGCTGAAATTGTAAATAGCAGAGTAGTTTGATAGCAAGATAATTTGTAACGAGCAAGTAACAATAGTAGTAAAAAAAAGTGCAGCAAGGTAGCCCAATCCTTTTGAGGCAAAGGACATGCCAAAACGGTCTCTTATGATAAGCAAAGCGTTCTTGAGGGTACATGGGAATTTCATCTAGTCACTTTCATCATGTTGGTTTGATTTATGTTCGCTACTTTGATAATTTGATATGTGGGTAGACGGGTGCTTAGGTGTTGTTCTTAATTGAACAAACCTCCTACTTATGATTAACCCTCCCGCAAGCATCCGCAACTACGAGAAAATTATTAAGAATAAATTCTAACTATAGCATTAAACTTTTGGATCCAATCGGTCCTTTATGGAATAGCGCATAAACTGGGGTTTAAGCTTCTGTCACTCTCGCAACCCATCATCTAATTGCTATTCCACAATGCATTCCCTTAGGCCCAAATATGGTGAAGTGTCATGTAGTCGACGTTCACATGACACCACTAAGGGAATGACAACATACATACTATCAAAATATCGAACACATATCAAATTCACATGATTACTTGCAACATGATTTCTCCCGTGACCTCAAGAACAAAAGTAACTACTCACAAATAATAATCATGCTCAAGATCAGAGGGGTGTTAAATAGCATATTGGATCTGAACATATAATCTTCCACCAAATAAACCATATAGTAATCAACTACAAGATGTAATCAACACTACTAGTCACCCACAAGCACCAATCTATAGTTTCGGTAACAAGATTGAACACAAGAGATGAACTAGGGTTTGAGATGAGATGGTGCTGTTGAAGATTTTGATGGAGATAGCCCTCCCCAATATGGGAGAGTTGTTGGTGATGATGGTGACGATGATTTCCCCCTCCGGGAGGGAAGTTCCCCTGGCGGAATCGCTCCGCCGGAGGGCAAAAGTGCTCCTGCCCAAGTTCCGCCTCGAGATGGCGGCGCTCTGTCCCGAAAGTCCTCTCCTTATTTTTTTCCTAGGTCAAAATGACCTATATACCAGAAGATGGGCATCGGAGGTGGGCCTGGGTGAGCACAACCCACCAGGGCGCACCTGGGCTCCCTGACGCGCCCAGGTGGGTTGTGCCCACCTGGTGGCCCCCTCTAGTAGTTATTTACTCCAATATTCCTCAAATATTTCATAAAATTCCTCGTGAAGTTTCAGCTTGTTTGGATTTGTGCAGAATAGGTGGCCTAACGTAGCTTTTCCAGGTCCAGATTTCCAGCTGCCGGAATTCTCCCTCTTTGTGTATACCTTGCATATTATGAGAGAAAAGGCATTATAATTACTCCAAAAAGCATTATTATGGATAAAAACATTATAAATAACAGTAAGAAAACATAATGCAAAGTGGACGTATCAACTCCCCCAAGCTTAGACCTCGCTTGTCCTCAAGCGAAAACCGAAATCGAAAAATATGTCCACATGCTTTGAGAGAGAGGTGTCGATAAAAACAAAATACAGACATAGAAGCATCATGTTCATTATTATAACAGCAACAAATTTAAACATAAGGCTTTTATCATAGACTTCTCATGAATAAGTGACAATTCATCACACTATTGAAGTATAAAGCAAAAACTTTATTAAAAATTGACAAAATATGTTCTCAGTCAACTTTGCAATTACAATTCATCATCTTTTCAGGAAGGGTCACATATCAGAGCCTTTAGGCAAGTCCACATACTCAACCATCATATAGTCTTCTATGATTGCAAACACTGACCGCGTACACATGAGCAAAACGTTTCAACCGGACACATAGAAAGATAGGGGCTTCTAGTTTCGCCTCCCAATGTATTCACCACAAGGATGATGTCAACAATAATAATTCATGCTATCTATATTCAACTGGACATATGTGCCTAGATCTTTCCTCACCACATGATGCTTGCCAAAGGAGAAAAATAAAAAGGAATAGAAGGAAAACTTTGACTCTTTGCATAAAAGTAAAAGATAGGCCCTTCGTAGAGGGAAGCAGAGGTTGCCATGCGCTTATTTGTTTGTATGCTCAACCCCTTAGTGCAAAAGAATGTCATGTTGCATTGCCCCTTGTGATAGCGACCTTTATTATGAAGTCTGTCGCTTTTATTCTTCACCATCACAAGTTCGTGCAACGCTCAATTTTCTCTTATACTAAATGATCTCACACATTCAGAAGCAATTTTTATTGCCTTTTTGCACCGATGACAACTTACTTGAGGGATCTTGCTCAATCCCTAGGTAGGTATGGTGGACACTTGAAAATAAGATTTGGGTTTAAGGGTTTTTGGATGCACAAGTAGTATCTCTACTTAGTGCGGAATTTTTGGCTAGCAAAGATAGGGGCAAGCACCACATGTCGAAGGATCTATGACAATATGACTTCTATGTGAATATAAACAAACATAAACCATTAAGTTGTCTTCCTTGTCCAACATCAATAATTTTGGCATATAATATTTTGATGAGGGCTCACAATCACAAAAGATTTCTAGGATAGTATATTTATATGTGAATCTTCTCTTCCCTTATTAATTCTTTCATGAGTTGCATCATTGACTAATGCTATGTTTGTCAAACTCTAATAAAATTTTCTACTTATACTTTTCCTTATGTGGTGTCATCACCTACCATAAGATTAGTATATGATCTTTTTCATTATTTCTTTCCTTTTATTTATTTCCTTTTTTATTTGCAACATGAAAGTAAAGAAGGCAAAAACTCAAACTAAACTTTATTATATATCTTGCACACTATTACAAGGATAGATCACTAAGCAAGCTCTCAAAGAAGAAATGATCGAACTAAACTTTTATTCATCTAAAGCAAAAGATCGAACTAAAATAAGTAAAGGCAAAAATATAGTGGGATGATACGATACCGGGGCACCTCCCCCAAGCTTGGCGGAAGCCAAGGGGAGTGCCCAAACCCGATACTCAATTCTCCTTTGGTGGTGAAGAAGAAGATGGTGGTGATGAAGCGATCATGTCCTTAAGGATCAAGAGATTCTCCAATCGACGGATGACGCTCCGGAGATGGATGATATGCTCTTGATGCAGAATATTTTCACGAGTAAGATACTTATTTTGTATGCGAACTATTTCAATGATGCGAAAGGCTTCAATCTCAGCAGGAGTAAGGTGAGTAAGGTAAGGCTTAAGGATATCTTTCTCTTCCTCCTCTGCCGGCAGTGCTTGTTCTACCACCGAGGATGGATCTACGGTAGCCTTCTTGCCCTTGTCTCCCTTGACGGCGTCCGTGGGCTCCTCCCTCTTCAGCTCGATCTTCATCAACCAAGCATCTTCTTCCATGTTGTTGGAGGAGGAGGAGGAAGACATGATGCCTGGCTTGATAAATCTGACCGCAAACAGCAAGAAATGAGAACAGAGGATTTCTTCGTGATACGGTGGTTAACAGGTTTGGGGAGTATATATAGATTTTTTATCTTGGGGTACAAGCATACGGTAGAAAAATGGAGTCCGGAAGGTGTCCCAGGTGGGCACAACCCACCGGGGCGCGCCCTGGTGTCTTGCGCCCACCAGGGTACGCTTCCTGGAAGTTTCTTATTTTCCTAATTTTCTAAATATTCCAAAACTGACAAAAAATATTTTTGCGGATTTTCGGAGTCCGTTTACTTACCGTATCATGTACCTCATTATTTTCACGATTCTGGAGTGTTCCGAAAGGACTCTTTTATGTGTTCTTCCGGTGTCAAAGTTTGGATAATATTACTTTCAACATTAATGGGCGTACCTGAGATATAATGTTTTATTCGTTGCCCATTGACAACCTTTGGGTTAGTACCTTCGGCATTATTTATTTTGATGGCTCCAAACCGATAAACCTCCTTGATAACGTAGGGGCCTTCCCATTTTGAGAGGAGTTTTCCTGCAAAGAATCTGAAACGAGAGTTGCACAAAAGAACATATTCTCCGACTTTAAACTCACGCTTTTGGATTCTTTTGTCATGCCATTTTTTAACTTTTTCTTTGAATAATTTTGCATTTTCATAAGCTTGGGTTCTCCATTCATCTAATGAACTAATATCAAATAACCTCTTTTCACCAGCAAGTTTGAAATGATAGTTGAGCTCTTTGATGGCCCAATATGCTTTATGTTCTAACTTAAGAGGCAAATGACAAGCTTTTCCGTAAACCATTTTATAAGGAGACGTACCCATAGGATTTTTATATGTTGTTCTATAAGCCCAAACTGCATCATCTAATTTCTTAGACCAATTCTTCCTGGACCTATTGACAGTCTTTTGCAAAATTAATTTTATTTCTCTATTGCTAAGTTCAACTTGACCACTAGACTGAGGATAATAAGGTGATGCAATTCTACGGTTAACATCATACTTGGCAAGCATTTTACGGAAAGCACCATGAATAAAGTGTGAATCACCATCAGTCATTAAATATCCAGGGACTCCAAACCTTGGGAAAATAACTTCCTTAAGCATTTTAATAGAGGTGTTGTGATCAGCACTACTGGTTGGAATAGCTTCTACCCATTTAGTAACATAATCAACAACAACCAAAATATGTGTATACCCATTAGAGGAAGGAAAAGGTCCCATGTAATCAAATCCCCAAACATCAAATGGTTCAACAACAAGTGAATAATTCATAGACATTTCTTGACGCTTACCGGTATTACCTATTCTTTGACATTCATCACAAGATAAGACGAACTTACGGGCATCCTTGAAGAGAGTAGGCCAATAAAATCCAGATTGCAATACCTTGTGAGCAGTTCTATCTCCAGCATGATGCCCTCCATAAGCTTCGGAGTGACATTTCCGTAGGATTTGTCCCTGTTCATGCTCAGGTACACAACGTCTAATAATACCATCTACTCCTTCTTTATAAAGATGTGGGTCATCCCAAACGTAATGTCTTACATCATAGAAGAATTTTTTTCTTTTGTTGGTAAGTAAAGCTAGGTGGTAAATATTTAGCAACAATGTAATTAGCATAGTCAACATACCAAGGAGTACTGGGAGCAACATTTATTGTAGCTAACTGCTCATCAGGAAAACTATCATCAATAGGTAGTGGGTCATCAGGCACATTTTCAAGCCTAGATAAATTATCAGCTACGGGGTTCTCAACTCCTTTTCTATCAATGATATGTAAATCAAAATCTTATAGCAAGAGAATCCATCGAATAAGTCTAGGTTTAGCATCCTTCTTTTCCATAAGATATTTAATAGCAGCATGATCGGTGTGAACAATTACTTTTGAATCAACAATATAAGGTCTAAATTTATCACAAGCAAACACCACTGCTAAGAATTCTTTTTCAATAGTAGCGTAATTTCATTGAGCATGTCTAGAGTTTACTAGCATAATGAATAACATTCAATTTCTTATCAACTCTTTGTCCTAGAACAGCACCAACAGCATAATCACTAGCATCACACATAATTTCAAAAGGCAAGTTCCAATCAGGTGGTTGAACAATAGGTGCAAAAATTAAGGCTTTCTTGAGTGTTTCAAAGGCTTCTAAACAATCATCATCAAAAACAAAAGGAATATCATTTTGCAAAAGATTCGTGAGAGGCCTAGAAATTTTAGATAAGTCTTTGATAAATCTCCTATAGAAACCAGCATGACCTAGGAAACTACGAATACCTTTTATATCTTTAGGACATGGCATTTTCTCAATTGCATCAACCTTAGCTTTGTCCACTTCAATACATCTTTCAGAAATTTTATGACCCAAGACAATGCCTTCATTAACCATAAAGTGGCACTTCTCCCAATTCAAGACAAGATTTGTTTGTTCACATCTCTGCAAAACTCGATCAAGATTGCTTAAACAATCATCAAAAGACTTCCCATAAACAGAGAAATCGTCCATGAAAACCTCAACATTCTTTTCAAAAAAGTCAGAGAATATAGCAGTCATACATCTTTGCAAGGTAGCAGGTGCATTACATAAACCAAAAGGCATACGTCTATAAGCATAAGTTCCAAAGGGACAAGTAAAAGTGGTCTTTTCTTGATCAGGTTGAGAAACAGGTATTTGTGAAAAACCAGAATATCCATCAAGGAAGCAAAAATGTGTGTGCTTAGATAATCTTTCAAGCATTTGATCAATAAAAGGCAGAGGGTAATGATCTTTTCTAGTTGCTTTGTTTAATTTTCTAAAATCAATTACCATTCTATAGCCTGTAACAATTCTTTGTGGAATAAGTTCATTCTTATCATTAGGAACAACAGTTATACCTCCTTTCTTAGGGACACAATGAACAGGACTTACCCATCTACTATCAGCTATAGGATAGATTATACCTGCTTCCAGAAGTTTTAATATTTCTGTTCTTACCACTTCTTTCATCTTCGGATTTAACCGACGTTGGTGATCAACAATGGGTTTAGCATCAGGTTCAATATTAATTTTGTGCTGACATAGAGTGGGACTAATGCCCTTTAAATCATCAAGAGTATATCCAATAGCAGCTCGGTGCTTCCTTAGAACTTTCAATAATCTTTCTTCTTCATGTTCTGAAAGGTTAGCACTAATAATAACAGGATATATCTTCTTTTCATCAAGATAAGCATATTTCAAAGTGTCTGGCAATTTTTTTAATTCAAACACAGGATCACCTTTAGGTGGAGGAGGACCTCCTAGAGTTTAAATAGGCAAATTGTGTTTAAGTAGAGGACGTTGTTCAAAGAAAATCTTATCTATTTCATTTCTTTCATGCATATGTAAATCATTTTCATGGTCTAGCAAATATTGTTCTAAGGATCAGTAGGTGGCACAGCAATAGAAGCAAGACCAATTATTTCATCCTTACTAGGCAATTCTTTTTCATGAAGCTTTCTACTAAACTTGGAAAAATTAAACTCATGAGACTCATCACCAAAACTAACACCGACAGTTTGTTTCTCACAATCTATTTAGCATTAACGGTGTTCAAGAAAGGTCTACCAAAGATAATGGGACAAAAGTCATCTTGTGGGGAACCAAGAACAAGAAAATCAGTAGGGTATTTTATTTTCCCACACAAGACTTCAACATCTCTAACAATCCCAATTGGTGATATAGTGTCTCTATTAGCAAGTTTAATAGTAACATCTATGTCTTCTATCTCTGCGGGTGCTATGTCATTCATAATTTCTTGATATATTGTGTAAGGAATATCACTCACACTAGCACCTATGTCACATAAACCCTGATAACAGTGATGTCCTATTTTAACTGAGATGACAGGCATGCCAACAACAGGTCTATGTTTATCCTTTTTATCAGGTTTGGCAATTCTAGCAGCTTCTTCACAGAAGTAAATAACATGCCCATCCATATCTTCTTCCAAGAGATCTTTAACCATAGCAATACTAGGTTCTACTTTGATTTGTTCATCAGGTTTAGGTGTTCTAATATAGCTTTTGTTAACCACAGTTGAAACTTTAGCATGTTCCTTTATCCTAACAGGGAAAGGTGGTTTCTCAATATAAGCAGTAGGAACAACTGGATCAACATTGTAAAGTATAGTTTCTTCTTTAACTGGTACTGGTTCTTTAATTTCTCCTTTAATAGGTGGGTGATATTTAAACCACTTCTCTTTAGGGAGATCAACATGAGTAGCAAATGATTCACAGAAGGAGGCTACTATCTCAGAGTCAAGTCCATATTTAGTGCTAAACTTTTGAAAAGCATCGGTATCCATAAAAGATTTAACACAATCATACTTAAGTTTAATACCTGACTCTTTACCTTCGTCGAGTTCCCAATCTTCAGAGTTGCGTTTAATTCTTTCCAAAAGATCCCATCGGAATTCAATAGTCTTCTTCATAAAAGAACCAGCACAAGAAGTATCAAGCATGGTTTGATCATTACGAGAAAGCCGAGCATAAAAGTTCTGGATAATAATTTCTCTTGAGAGCTCATGATTGGGGCATGAATATAACATTGACTTAAGCCTCCCCCAAGCTAGAGCGATACTTTCTCCTTCACGAGGCCAAAAATTATATATATATAATTCCGATCACGATGAACTAGATGCATAGGATAAATTTTTTGGTGGAACTCCAATTTCAATCGATTCCAATTCCAAGATCCAATATCATCGCATAGCCTATACCATGCCAATGCTTTTCCCTTCAAAGATAAAGGGAAAACCTTTTTCATAACTTCATCCCCGGGTAAACCTGCAAGCTTGAACAATCCACAAATTTGTTCTACATATATCAAGTGCATATCAGGATATTCGGTTCCATCTCCTGCATAAGGATTAGCTAGCAGTTGTTCTATCATACCCGAAGGAATTTCATATTCAATATTTTCAGTAGGTGCAGTAGGTTGAGGGGTAGCTAATTGTGGTTCCGGTCGAGGTGAAGATACCCCTAACAAACCCCTCAGAGGATTGTTTTCCATAGTAACAAGTGACAATAAATTTCAGCACACTATATAAATGTTTTCTTAACAAATTCCACTTACCAAAAGCGCTTCACTCCCTGGCAACGGCGCCAGAAAATAGCCTTGATGACCCACAAGTATAGGGGATCAATTGTAGCTCTTTTCGATAAGTAAGAGTGTCGAACCCAACGAGGAGCAGAAGGAAATGACAAGTAGTTTTTAGTAAGGTAATGTGTGCAAGTGATGAAATTGTAAGTAGCGAAGTAGTTTGATAGCAAGATAATTGTGACGAGCAAGTAACGATAGTAGTAAAAAAAAGTGCAGTAAGGTAGCCCAATCCTTTTGAGGCAAAGGACAGGACAAAACGGTCTCTTATGATAAGCAAAGCGTTCTTGAGGGTACACGGGATTTTCATCTAGTTACTTTCATCATGCTGGTTCGATTTGTGTTCGCTACATTGATAATTTGATATGTGGGTGGACCGGTGCTTAGGTGCTGTTGTTACTTGAACAAACCTCCTACTTATGAATAACCCTCCCGCAAGCATCCGCAACTACGAGAAAAGTATTAAGAATAAATTCTAACCATAGCATTAAACTTTTGGATCCAATCGGCCCCTTACGGAATAGCACATAAACTGGGGTTTAAGCTTCTATCACTCTCGCAACCCATCATCTAATTGCTACTCCACAATGCATTCCCTTAGGCCAAAATATGGTGAAGTGTCATGTAGTCGACGTTCACATGACACCACTAAGGGAATCACAACATACATACTAACAAAATATCAAACACATATCAAATTCACATGATTACTTGCTGAAGGAAATATGCCCTAGAGGCAATAATAAAGTTGTTATTTATATTTCCTTATATCATGATAAATGTTTATTATTCATGCTAGAATTGTATTAACCGGAAACTTAGTACATGTGTGAATACATAGACAAACAAAGTGTCCCTAGTATGCCTCTACTAGACTAGTTCGTTAATCAAAGATGGTTAAGTTTCCTAACCATAAACATGTGTTGTCATTTGATGAACGGGATCACATCATTAGAGAATGATGTGATGGACAAGACCCATCCGTTAGCTTAACACTATGATCGTTTAGTTTATTGCTATTGCTTTCTTCATGACTTATACATGTTCCTATGACTATGAGATTATGCAACTCCCGAATACCGGAGGAACACTTACTGTGCTATCAAATGTCACAACTAACTGGGTGATTATAAAGATGCTCTACAGGTGTCTCCGATGGTGTTTGTTGAGTTGACATAGATCGAGATTAGGATTTGTCACTCCGATTGTCGGAGAGGTATCTCTGGGCCCTCTCGGTAATGCACATTACTATAAGCCTTGCAAGCAATGTGACTAATGAGTGAGTTGCGGGATGATGCATTACGGAACGAGTAAAGAGACTTGCCGGTAACGAGATTGAACTAGGTATGATGATACCGACGATCGAATCTCGGGCAAGTAACATACCGATGACAAAGGGAACAACGTATGTTGTTGTGCGGTTTGACCGATAAAGATCTTCGTAGAATATGTAGGAGCCAATATGAGCATCCAGGTTCCGCTATTGGTTATTGACCGGAGATGTGTCTCGGTCATGTCTACATAGTTCTCGAACCCGTAGGGTCCGCACGCTTAACGTTCGATGACGATTTGTATTATGTGTTTTTGTGATTTTATGACCGAAGGTTGTTCGGAGTCCCGGATGAGATCACGGACATGACGAGGAGTCTCGAAATGGTCGAGACATAAAGATTCATATATTGGAATGTTATATTCGGACACCGGAATGGTTCGGGTCGTATTGGATAAGTTTCGGAGGACCGGGGGTTACCGGAACCCCACCCCCCCGGGGAAGCTATTGGGCCTCATGGGCCTTAGTGGAGAAGAGAGAGGGCTGGCCAGAAGGTGGCGCGCGCCCCCCTTGCCCCAATCCTAATTGGACAAGGGGAGGGGGCGGCGCCCCCCCTCCTTCCTTCTCTCCTCCTCCTCCTTCCCCCCTTCTCCTACTTGGACTAGGAAAGGGGGAAACCTACTCCTAATAGGAGTAGGAATCCCCCCTTGGGCGCGCCCCATGTGGCCGGCCCTCCTCCTTCTCCCCTCCTTTATATACGGGGGAGGGGCACCCCATAGACACAAAAGTTAATCTTTAACCGTGTGCGGTGCCCCCCTCCACAGTTTTCCACCTTGGTCATATTGTCGTAGTGCTTAGGTGAAGCCCTGCGTCGGTAACTTCATCATCACCGTCACCACGCCGCCGTGCTGGCGAATCTCTCCCTCGGCCTCAGATGGATCTAGAGTTCAAGGGACCTCACCGAGCTGAACGTGTGCAGACCGCGGAGGTGCCGTGCGTTTGGTACTTGATCGGTTGGATCGCGAAGATGTATGACTACATCAACCGCGTTACTAAACGCTTCTGCTTTCGGTCTACGAGGGTACGTGGACACACTCTCCCCGCTCGTTGCTATGCTTCTACTACATAGATCTTGCGTGATCGTAGGAATTTTTTTGAAATACTACGTTCCCCTACAGTGGCATCCGAGCCAGGTCTATGCTTAGATGTTATATGCACGAGTAGAACACAAAGAGTTGTGGGGGATAATAGTCATACTTCTTACCAGCATGTCATACTTTGATTCGGCGGTATTGTTGGATGAAGCGGCCCATACCGACATTACATGACCGCGTTCATGAGACTGGTTCTACCGCCGTGATTCGCACACAGGTGGCTAGTGGGTGTCGGTTTCTCCAACTTTAGTTGAATCGAGTGTGACTACTGAAGGAAATATGCCCTAGAGGCAATAATAAAGTTATTATTTATTTCCTTATATCATGATAAATGTTTATTATTCATGCTAGAATTGTATTAACCGGAAACATAATACATGTGTGAATACATAGACAAACATAGTGTCACTAGGATGCCTCTACTTGACTAGCTCGTTGATCAAAGATGGTTATGTTTCCTAGCCATAGACATGAGTTGTCATTTGATTAACGGGATCACATCATTAGGAGAATGATGTGATTGACTTGACCCATTCCGTTAGCTTAGCACACGATTGTTTAGTATTCTGCTATTGCTTTTTTCATGACTTATACATGTTCCTATGACTATGAGATTATGCAACTCCCGTTTACCGGAGGAACACTTTGTGTGCTACCAAACGTCACAACGTAACTGGGTGATTATAAAGGTGCTCTACAGGTGTCTCCGAAGGTACTTGTTGGGTTGGCGTATTTCGAGATTAGGATTTGTCACTCCGATTGTCGGAGAGGTATCTCTGGGCCCACTCGGTAATGCACATCACTATAAGCCCTGCAAGCATTGCAACTAATGAGTTAGTTGCGGGATGATGTATTACGGAGCGAGTAAAGAGACTTGCCGATAACGAGATTGAACTAGGTATTGAGATACCGACGATCGAATCTCGGGCAAGTAACATACCGATGACAAAGGGAACAACGTATGTTGTTATGCGGTCTGACCAATAAAGATCTTCGTAGAATATGTGGGAGCCAATATGAGCATCCAGGTTCCGCTATTGGTTATTGACCGGAGCCGTGTCTCGGTCATGTCTACATAATTCTCGAACCCGTAGGGTCCGCACGCTTAAAGTTCGATGACGGTTATATTATGAGTTTATGTGATTTGATGTACCGAAGGTAGTTCGGAGTCCCGGATGAGATTGGGGACATGACGAGGAGTCTCGAAATGGTCGAGACGTAAAGATCGATATATTGGACGACTATATTCGGACATCGGAAAGGTTCCGAGTGATTCGGGTACTTTTCGGAGTACGGGAGAGTTACGGGAATTCGCCGGGGAGTATATGGGCCTTATTGGGCTTTAGGGGAAAGAGAGAGGAGAGGCTGCGCCCCCCCCCCAAGCCTAGTCCGAATTGGACTAGGGGGAGGGGCTGCGCCCCCTCCCTCCTTCTCTTCTCTTTCCCCTTTCCTTGACTCCTACTCCTACTACTTGGAAGGGGGGGGATCCTACTCCCGATGGGAGTAGGACTCCTCCTAGGGCGCGCCATAGAGAGGGCCGGCCCTCCACCTCCTCCACTCCTTTATATACGGGGAGGGGGGCACCCCTTGGAGACACAACAATTGCTCTCTTGATCTCTTAGCCGTGTGCGGTGCCCCCTCCACCATAATCCACCTCGATAATATCGTAGCGGTGCTTAGGCGAAGCCCTGTGTCGGTAGAACATCATCATCGTCACCATGCCGTCGTGCTGACGGAACTCTCCCTCAAAGCTCGGCTGGAACGGAGTTCGAGGGACGTCATCGAGCTGAACGTGTGCTGAACTCGGAGGTGCCGTGCGTTCGGTACTTGATCGGTCGGATCGTGAAGACGTACGACTACATCAACCGCGTTGTGCTAACACTTCCGCTTTCGGTCTACGAGGGTACGTGGACACACTCTCCCCTCTCGTTGCTATGCATCACCATGATCTTGCGTGTGCGTAGGAAATTTTTGAAATTACTACGTTCCCCAATAGTGGCATTCGAGCCTGGTTTTATGCGTAGATGTTATATGCACGACTAGAACACAAGTGAGTTGTGGGCGATATAAGTCATACTGCTTACCAGCATGTCATACTTTGGTTCGGCGGTATTGTTGGATGAAGCGGCCCGGACCAACATTACGCGTACGCTTACGCGAGACTGGTTTTACCGCCGTGCTATGCACACAGGTGACTAGCGGGTGTCAGTTTCGCCAACTTTAGTTGAACCGAGTGTGGCTACGCCCAGTCCTTGCGATGGTTAAAACAGCACCAACTTGACAAACTATCGTTGTGGTTTTGATGCGTAGGTAAGAACGGTTCTTGCTCAGCCCGTAGCAGCCACGTAAAACTTGCAACAACAAAGTAGAGGACATCTAACTTGTTTTTGCAGGGCATGTTGTGATGTGATATGGTCAAGACGTGATGAGATATAAGTTGTTGTATAAGATGATCATGTTTTGTTGAAGTTATCGGCAACTGGCAGAAGCCTTATGGTTGTCTCTTTATTGCATAAGATGCAAGCGCCAAATAATTGCTTTACTTTATCGCTATGCGATAGCAATAGTTGCAAGAGCAATAGTTGGCGAGACGACCATGTGACGACACATTGATATAGATCAAGATGATGGAGATCATGGTGTCATGCCGGTGACGATGGAAATCATGACGATGCTTTGAAGATGGAGATCAAAGGCACAAGATGATGATGGCCATATCATGTCACATATTTTGATTGCATGTGATGTTTATCTTTTATACATCTTATTTTGCTTAGTTTGACGGTAGCTTTATAAGATGATCTCTCACTAATTATCAAGGTACAAGTATTCTCCCTGAGTATGCACCGTTGCGAAAGTTCTTCGTGCTGAGACACCACGTGATGATCGGGTGTGATAGGCTCTACGTTCAAATACAACGGGTGCAAAACAGTTGCACACGCGGAATACTTAGGTTAAACTTGACGAGCCTAGCATATAACAGATATGGCCTCGGAACACTGAGACCGAAAGGTCGAGCGTGAATCATATAGTAGATATGATCAACATAGTGATGTTCACCATTGAAACTACTCCATCTCACGTGATGATCGGACATGGTCTAGTTGATATGGATCACGTGATCACTTAGAGGATTAGAGGGATGTCTATCTAAGTGGGAGTTCTTAAGTAATATGATTAATTGAACTTAAATTTATCATGAACTTAGTCCTGGTAGTATTAGCATATCTATGTTGTAGATCAATAGCTCGCGTTTAGCTCCCCTGTTTTATTTTTGATATGTTCCTAGAGAAAACTAAGTTGAAAGATGTTAGTAGCAATGATGCGGATTGGATCCGTGATCTGAGGTTTATCCTCACTGCTGCACAGAAGAATTATGTCCTTGATGCACCGCTAGGTGACAAACCTATTGCAGGAGCAGATACAGATGTTATGAACGTTTGGCTAGCTCAATATGATGACTACTTGATAGTTTAGTGCACCATGCTTAAACGGCTTACAATCGGGACTTCAAAGATGTTTTGAACGTCATGGACCATATGAGATGTTCCAGGAGTTGAAGTTAATATTTCAAGCAAATAGCCGAGTTGAGAGATATGAAGTCTCCATCAAGTTCTATAGCTAAAAGATGGAGGAGAATAGCTCAAGCAGTGAGCATGTGCTCAGATTGTCTGGGTACTACAATCGCTTGAATCAAGTGGGAGTTAATCTTCCAGATAAAATAGTGATTGACAGAATTCTCTAGTCACCATCACCAAGTTAGTAGAACTTCGTGATGAACTATAATATGCAAGGGATAACGGAAACGATTCCCAAGCTCTTCATGATGCTGAAATCGACGAAGGTAGAAATCAAGAAAGAGCATCAAGTGTTGATGATTAACAAGACCACTAGTTTCAAGAAAAGGGCAAAGGGAAAGAAAGGGAACTTCATGTAGAACGGCAAGCAAGTTGCTGCTCAAGTGAAGAAGCCCAAATTTGGACCTAAGCCTGAGACTGAGTGCTTCTACTGCAAAAGTACTGGTCACTGGAAACAGAACTACCCCAAATAATTGGCGGATAAGAAGGATGGCAAAGTGAACAAAAGTATATTTGATATACATGTTATTGATGTGTACTTTACTAGTGTTTATAGCAACCCCTTAGTATTTGATACTGGTTTAGTTGCTAAGAGTAGTAACTTAAAATAGGAGTTGCAAAATGAACATAGACTAGTTAAGGATGTAGTGACGATGTGTGTTGGAAGTAGTTCCAAGATTGATGTGATCATCATCGCACAATCCATATAACTTTCGGGATTAGTGTTGAACCTAAATAAATGTTATTTGGTGTTTGCGTTGAGCATGAATATGATTTGATCATGTTTATTGCAATACGGTTATTCATTTAAGTTAGATAATAATTGTTGTTCTATTTACATGAGTAAAACCTTCTATGGTCATACACCCAATGAAAATGGTTTGTTGGATCTCGATCATAGTAATACACATATTCATAATATTGAAGCCAAAAGATGCAAAGTTAATAATGATAGTGCAACTCATTTGTGGCACTGCCGTTTAGGTCATATTGGTGTAAAGCGCATGAAGAAACTCCATGCTGATGGGATTTTGGAATCACTTGATTATGAATCACTTGATGCTTGCGAACCATGCCTTATGGGCAAGATGACTAAAGACTCCGTTCTCCGGAACAATGGAGCGAGCAACAGACTTGTTGGAAATAATACATACTGATGTATGCAGTTCGATGAGTGTTGAGGCTCGCGGCAGGTATCATTATTTTCTGACCTTCACAGATGATTTGAGCAGATATGGGTATATCTACTTGATGAAACATAAGTCTGAAACATTTGAAAAAGTTCAAAGAATTTCAGAGTGAAGTGGAAAATCATCGTAACAAGAAAAATAAAGTTTCCACAATCTGATCGCAGAGACGAATATTTGAGTTACGAGTTTGATCTTCAATTAAAACAATGTGGAATAGTTTCACAAACTCATGCCACCTGGAACACCACAGCGTAATGGTGTGTCCGAACATCGTAACCGTACTTTATTTGATATGGTGCGATCTATGATGTCTCTTACCGATTTAACACTATCATTTTGGGGTTATGCATTAGAGACAGCTGCATTCACGTTAAATATTGGGCACCATCTAAATCCGTTGAGATGACACCGGATGAACTGTGGTTTAGCAAGAAACCAAAGTTGTCGTTTCTTAAAGTTTGGGGTTGTGATGCTTATATGAAAAAGTTTCATCCTGATAAGCTCAAACCCAAATCGGAGAATTGTGTCTTCATAGGATACCCAGAGGAGACTGTTGGGTACACCTTCTATCACAGATCCGAAGGCAAGACTTTTGTTGCTAAATTTGGATCCTTTCTAGAGAAGGAGTTTCTCTCGAAAGAAGTGAGTGGGAGGAAAGTAGAACTTGATGAGGTAACTGTAGCTGCTCCCTTATTGGAAAGTAGTTCATCACAGAAATCTGTTCCTATGACTACTACACCAATTAGTGAGGAAGTTAATGATGATGATCATGTGACTTTAGATCAAGTTACTACCGAACCTCGTAGGAAAACCAGAGTGAGATCCGCACTAGAGTGGTACGGTAATCCTGTTCTGGAGGTCATGTTTCTTGACCATGACGAACCTACGAGCTATGAGGAAGCGATGATAAGCCCAGATTCCGCGAAATGGCTTGAGGCCATGAAATCTGAGATGAGATCCATGTATGAGAACAAAGTATGGACTTTGATTGACTTGCCCAATGATCGGCGAGCCATTGAGATTATATGGATCTTCAAGAGGAAGACGGACGCTGATAGTAGTGTTACTATCTACAAAGCTAGAATTGTCGCAAAAGGTTTTCGACAAGTTCAAGGTGTTGACTATGATGAAAGTTTCTCACTCGTATCTATGCTTAAGTCTGTCCGAATCATGTTAGCAATTGCCGCATTTTATGAAATCTGGCAAATGGATAAACAAAACTGCATTCCTTAATGGATTTATTAAAGAAGAGTTGTATATGATGCAACCAGAAGGTTTTGTCAATCCTAAAGGTGCTAACAAAATATGCAAGCTCCAGCGATCCATCTATGGACTGGTGCAAGCATCTCGGAGTTGGAATATACACTTTGATGCGTTGATCAAAGCATATAATTTTATACAGACTTGCGGTGAAGCCTGTATTTACAAGAAAGTGAGTGGGAGCACTACATCATTTCTGATAAGTATACGTGAATGACATATTGTTGATCGGAAATAATGTAGAATTATTCTGCAAAGCATAAAGGAGTGTTTGAAAGGAGTTTTTCAAAGAAAGACCTCGGTGAAGCTGCTTACATATTGAGCATCAAGATCTATAGAGATAGATCAAGACGCTTGATAAGTTTTTCCATGAGTACATACCTTGACAAGATTTTGAAGTAGTTCAAAATGGAACAGTCAAAGAAAGAGTTCTTGCCTGTGTTACAAGGTCTGAAATTGAGTAAGACTCAAAGCCCGACCACGGCAGAAGATAGAAAGAGAATGAAAGTCATTCCCGATGCCTTGGCCATAGGTTCTATAAAGTATGCCATGTTGTGTACCAGATCTATTGTATACCCTACACTGATTTTGGCAAGGGAGTACAATAGTGATCTAGGAGTAGATCACTGGACAGCGGTCAAAATTATCCTTAGTGGAATAAGGATATGTTTCTCGATTATGGAGGTGACAAAAAGGGTTCGTCGTAAAGGGTTACGTCGATGCAAATTTTGACACTGATCCAGATGACTCTAAGTCTCAATCTGGATACATATTGAAAGTGGGAGCAATTAGCTAGAGTAGCTCCGTGCAGAGCATTGTAGACATAGAAATTTGCAAAATACTTACGGATCTGAATGTGACAGACCCGTTGACTAAAATTATCTCACAAGTAAAACATGATCACACCTTAGTACTCTTTGGGTGTTAATCACATAGCGATGTGAACTAGATTATTGACTCTAGTAAACCCTTTGGGTGTTGGTCACATGACGATGTGAACTATGGGTGTTAATCACATGGTGATGTGAACTATTGATGTTAAATCACATGGCGATGTGATCTAGATTATTGACTCTAGTGCAAGTGGGAGACTGAAGGAAATATGCCCTAGAGGCAATAATAAAGTTATTATTTATTTCCTTATTTCATGATAAATGTTTATTATTCATGCTAGAATTGTATTAACCGGAAACATAATACATGTGTGAATACATAGACAAACATAGTGTCACTAGTATGCCTCTACTTGACTAGCTCGTTGATCAAAGATGGTTATGTTTCCTAGCCATAGACATGCGTTATCATTTGATTAACGGGATCACATCATTAGGAGAATGATGTGATTGACTTGACCCATTCCGTTAGCTTAGCACACGATCGTTTAGTATTCTGCTATTGCTTTCTTCATGACTTATACATGTTCCTATGACTATGAGATTATGCAACTCCCGTTTACCAGAGGAACACTTTGTGTGCTACCAAACGTCACAACATAACTGGGTGATTATAAAGGTGCTCTACAGGTGTCTCCGAAGGTACTTGTTGGGTTGGCGTATTTCGAGATTAGGATTTGTCACTCCGATTGTCGGAGAGGTATCTCTGGGCCCACTCGGTAATGCACATCACTATAAGCCTTGCAAGCATTGCAACTAATTAGCTAGTTGCGGGATGATGTATTACGGAATGAGTAAAGAGACTTGCCGATAACGAGATTGAACTAGGTATTGAGATACCGACGATCGAATCTCGGGCAAGTAACATACCGATGACAAAGGGAACAACGTATGTTGTTATGCGGTCTGACCGATAGAGATCTTCGTAGAATATGTGGGAGCCAATATGAGCATCCAGGTTCCGCTATTGGTTATTGACCGGAGACGTGTCTCGGTCATGTCTACATAGTTCTCGAACCCGTAGGGTCCACACGCTTAAAGTTCGATGACGGTTATATTATGAGTTTATGTGATTTGATGTACCGAAGGTAGTTCGGAGTCCCGGATGAGATTGGGGACATGACGAGGAGTCTCGAAATGGTCGAGACGTAAAGATCGATATATTGGACGACTATATTCGGACATCGGAAAGGTTCTGAGTGATTCGGGTATTTTTCGGAGTATCGGAGAGTTACGGGAATTCGCCGGGGAGTATATGGGCCTTATTGGGCTTTAGGGGAAAGAGAGAGGAGAGGCTGCGCCCCCCCCCCCCCCCAAGGCCTAGTCCGAGTTGGACTAGGGGGAGGGGCTGCGCCCCCTCCTTCCTTCTCTTCTCTTTCCCCTTTCCTTGACTCCTACTCCAACTACTTGGAAGGGGGGAATCCTACTCCCGGTGGGAGTAGGACTCCTCCTAGGGCGTGCCATAGAGAGGGCCGGCTCTCCCCGTCCTCCACTCCTTTATATACGGGGAGGGGGGCACCCCTTGGAGACACAACAATTGATCTCTTGATCTCTTAGCCGTGTGCGGTGCCCCCCTCCACCATAATCCACCTCGATAATATCGTAGCGGTGCTTAGGCGAAGCCCTGCGTCGGTAGAACATCATCATCGTCACCACGCCGTCGTGCTGACGGAACTCTCCCTCAAAGCTCGGCTGGATCGGAGTTCGAGGGACGTCATCGAGCTGAACGTCACTAGCAGAAAACTGGGCTTTGGTCACTGGGCAGTATTCACATTAGTCCCGGTTCAGTCACGAACCGGGACTAATGTGAGCATTCGTCCCGGTTCGTGCGGCTAAGGCATTAGTCCTGGTTCACCTGGGCCCTTTAGTCCCGGTTGGTGCCACGAACCGGGACTAAAGGGTGCGATGCCCATTAGTCCCGGTTGGTGGCACCAACCGGGACTAAAGGTTAGACCTTTAGTCCTGGTTGGTGCCACCAACCGGTACTAATGGGCTTTGAGGCATTAGTACCGGTTCATGGCACGAACCGGTACTAAAGGTCCCATTTTCAAACTCTACCCCCCCCCCCCCCCCCCCCGTGGACCGCCTTTTCAGTTTTAGAAAAAACAAAAGAAAATGATGGAAATGTCAAAAAATTAAATAAAATAAGTTTCCCATGTGATATCTGGTCTAGTTGTTGGGAAAGTTAACAAATATGAATTTTGACTTTATTTGCAAAATCTCTCTGGAATTTGTAAAATGGGCATAACTTTTGCATACGAACTCGGATGAAAAAGTTTCAAAATCCTCAAAAACCTAACAGAAAAAAAGTTACGGGGCTTTTAAGATCTAGAGTGGAAAAAATCGAAAAAATTTCAAACTGTGGTCAAACAATGGTCAAACTAATTATTCTAGAATATTAGTGTTACTAAATAATTATTTCAGTTATTTTGAATTTTGGTCAAATCTGGTCAAACTGTGGTCAAACTGTGGTCAAACAATGGTCAAACTAATTATTCAAGAAATATTAGTGTTACTAAATAATTATTATTTTTTAAAACAATAGTTTCAAACTCGAACAGTGAAATGTGTCACTTCATGCTCAAGCAAAATTTCTGACGGTTAATAGGATTGACATCTTACTATTGTCAGGAAAACAACAAGTGCAGACTTGGAAACGAGGGAGGATAGAACCCGGAAGTTAAGCGTGCTCAGGCTGGGGGAGTGGGAGGATGGGTGACCGTTCGGGAAGTTAGATGATTTGGAATGATGAGGGGTGATTAGAGATTAGAGGATAAATTGAGCAGTGATGAGGGGTGATGATTAGAGATTAGAGTTTAAAAAAATTCAAAAATTTGAAAATCAAAAAAAAATTCAAAAAAAATTTCAAAAAAAATTCATAAAATTTCCTTTAGTCCCGGTTGCCAACCGGGACTAAAGGTGGAGCTCCACGTGGCCGCGGCCTTTAGTCCCAGTTCATGTAAGAACCGGGACTAAAGGGGAGAGGCATTAGTAACGACCCTTTAGTCCCGGTTCAAAAACCGGGACTAAAGGGCCTTACCAACCGGGACAAAAGCTCCTTTTTCTACTAGTGCGTGTGCTGAACTCGGAGGTGCCGTGCGTTCGGTACTTGATCGGTCGGATCGTGAAGACGTACGACTACATCAACCGCGTTGTGCTAACGCTTCCGCTTTCGGTCTACGAGGGTACGTGGACACACTCTCCCCTCTCGTTGCTATGCATCACCATGATCTTGCGTGTGCGTAGGAAATTTTTGAAATTACTACGTTCCCCAACAACTACGCCCGATCCTTGTTGAAGGTTAAACAACACACTTGACGAAAAAACATTGTGGTTTTGATGCGTAGGTAAGAACGGTTCTTGCTAAGCCCGTAGCAGCCACGTAAAATTTGCAACAACAAAGTAGAGGACGTCTAACTTGTTTTTGCAGGGCTTGCTGTGATGTGATATGGTCAAGACGTGATGATATATAAATTATTGTATGAGATGATCATGTTCTGTAACAGTTATCGGCAACTGGCAGGAGCCATATGGTTGTCGCTTTATTGTATGAAATGCAATTGCCATGTAATTGCTTTACTTTATCACTAAGCGGTAGCGATAGTTGTAGTAGCAATAGTTGGCGAGACGAAAACGATGCTTCGATGGAGAACAAGGTGTCAAGCCGGTGACGATGGTGATCATGACGGTGCTTTGGAGATGGAGATCAAAGGCACAAGATGATGATGGCCATATCATATCACTTATATTGATTGCATGTGATGTTTATCCTTTATGCATCTTATTTTGCTTAGTACGGCGGTAGCATTATAAGATGATCTCTCACTAAATTTCAACGTACAAGTGTTCTCGCTGAGTATGCACCGTTGCTACAGTTCGTCGTGCCGAGACACCACGTGATGATCGGGTGTGATAAGCTCTACGTTCACATACAACGGGTGCAAGCCAGTTTTGCACACGCAGAATACTCGGGTTAAACTTGACGAGCCTAGCATATGCAGATATGGCCTCGGAACACTGAGACCGAAAGGTCGAGCGTGAATGATATAGTAGATATGATCAACATAGTGATGTTCACCATTGAAAACTACTCCATCTCATGTGATGATCGGACATGGTTTAGTTCATATGGATCACGTGATCACTTAGATGATTAGAGGGATGTCTATCTAAGTGGGAGTACTTAAGTAATATGATTAATTGAACTTTAATTTATCATGAACTTAGTACCTGATAGTATTTTGCATGTCTATGTTGTTGTAAATAAATGTCCCGTGCTACTGTTCCATTGAATTTTAATCCGTTCCTAGAGAAAGCTAAGTTGAAAGATGATGGTAGCAACTACACGGATTGGGTCTGTAACTTGAGGATTATCCTCATTGCTGCATAGAAGAATTACGTCCTTGAAGCACCGCTAGGTGCCAAACCTGCTGCAGGAGCAACACCAGATGTTATGAACATCTGGCAGAGCAAAGCTGATGACTACTCGATAGTTCAATGTGCCATGCTTTACGGCTTAGGACCGGGACCTCAACGACGTTTTGAACGTCATGGAGCATATGAGATGTTCCAGGAGTTGAAGTTAATATTTCAAGCAAATGCCCGGATTGAGAGATATGAAGTCTCCAATAAGTTCTACAGCTGCAAAATGGAGGAGAATAGTTCTGTCAGTGAGCATATACTCAGAATGTCTGGGTACCACAATCACTTGACGTGGCTGGGAGTTAATCTTCCGGTTGACGGTGTCATTGACAGAGTTCTTCAATCACTGCCACCAAGCTACAAAAGCTTCGTGATGAACTATAATATGCAAGGGATGGATAAGACAATTCCCGAGCTCTTCACGATGCTAAAGGTTGCGTAGGTAGAAATCAAGAAGGAGCATCAAGTGTTGATGATCAACAAGACCACTAGTTTCAAGAAAAAGGGCAAAGGGAAGAAGGGGAACTTCAAGAATAACGGCAAGCAAGTTGCTGCTCAAGTGAAGAAGCCCAAGTCTGGACCTAAGCCTGAGACTGAGTGCTTCTACTGCAAAGGGACTGGTCACTGGAAGCGAAACTGCCCCAAGTATTTGGCGGATAAGAAGGATGGCAAAGTGAAAGGTATATTTGAAATACATGTTATTGATGTGTACCTTACTAATGCTCGTAGTACCGCCTGGGTATTTGATACTGGTTCTGTTGCTCATATTTGCAACTCGGAACAGGGGCTACGGATTAAGCGAAGATTGGCTAAGGACGAGGTGACGATGCGCGTGGGAAATGGTTCCAAAGTCGATTTGATCGCCGTCGGCACGCTACCTCTACATCTACCTTCGGGATTAGTTTTAGACCTGAATAATTGTTATTTGGTGCCAGCGTTAATCATGAACATTATATCTGGATCTTGTTTGATTCAAGACGGTTATTCATTTAAATCAGAGAATAATAGTTGTTCTATTTATATGAGTAATATCTTTTATGGTCATGCACCCTTGATGAGTGGTCTATTTTTATTAAATCTCGATAGTAGTGATACACATATTCATAGTATTGAAGCCAAAAGATATAAGTTTAATAATGATAGTGCAACTTATTTGTGGCACTGCCGTTTGGGTCATATTGGTGTAAAGCACATGAAGAAACTCCATGCTGATGGGCTTTTGGAATCACTTGATTATGAATCACTTGATGCTTGCGAACCATGCCTCATGGGCAAGATGACTAAGACTCCGTTCTCCGGAACAATGGAGCGTGCAACAGACTTGTTGGAAATCATACATACTGATGTATGCAGTCCGATGAGTGTTGATGCTCGCAGCGGGTATCGTTATTTTCTGACCTTCACAGATGATTTGAGCATATATGGGTATATCTACTTGATGAAACATAAGTCTGAAACATTTGAAAAGTTCAAGGAATTTCAGAGTGAAGTACAAAATCATCGTAACAAGAAAATAAAGTTTCTACGATCTGATCGTGGAGGTGAATATTTGAGTTACGAGTTTGGTCTTCATTTGAAACAATGCGGAATAGTTTCGCAACTCACGCCACCCGGAACACCACAGCGTAATGGTGTGTCCGAACGTCGTAACCGCACTTTATTAGATATGGTGCGATCTATGATGTCTCTTACTGATTTACCGCTATCGTTTTGGGGTTATGCTTTAGATACGGCTGCATTCACGTTAAATAGGGCACCATCTAAATCTGTTGAGACGACACCATATGAACTGCGGTTTTGCAAGAAACCCTAGTTGTCGTTTCTTAAGGTTTGGGGCTGCGATGCTGATGTGAAAAACTTCAACCTGATAAGCTCGAACCCAAATCGGAGAAATGTGTCTTCATAGGATACCCAAAGGAGACTGTTGGGTACACCTTCTATCACAGATCCGAAGGCAAGATATTTGTTGCTAAGAATGTATCCTTTCTAGAGAAGGAGTTTCTTTCGAAAGAAGTGAGTGGGAGGAAAGTAGAACTTGATGAGGTAATTGTACCTGCTCCCTTATTGGAAAGTAGTTCATCACAGAAATCAATTCCAATGATTCCTACACCAATTAGTGAGGAAGCTAATGATGATGATCATGAAATTTCAGATCAAGTTACTACCGAACCTCGTAGGTCAACCAGAGTAAGATCCGCACCAGAGTGGTACGGTAATCCTGTTCTGGAAGTCATGTTACTTGACCATGATGAACCTATGAACTATGAGGAAGCGATGATGAGCCCAGATTCCGCAAAATGGCTTGAGGCCATGGAATCTGAGATGGGATCCATGTATGAGAACAAAGTGTGGACTTTGGTTGACTTGCCCGATGATCGGCAAGCCAGAGAATAAATGGATCTTCAAGAAGAAGACTGACGCTGATGGTAATGTTACTGTCTACAAAGCTCGACTTGTTGTGAAAGGTTTTTGACAAGTTCAAGGAGTTGACTACGATCAGACCTTCTCACCCGTAGCAATGCTTAAGTCTGTCCGGATCATGTTAGCAATTACCGCATTTAATTATTATGAAATTTGGCAACTGGATGTCAAAACTGCATTCCTTAATGGATATCTTAAAGAAGAGTTGTATATGATGCAACCATAAGGTTTTGTCGATCCAAAAGGTGCTAACAAAGTGTGGAAGCTCCAGCGGTCCATTTATGGACTGGTGCAAGCATCTTGGTGTTGGAATATACGCTTTGATAGTGTGATCAAAGCATATGGTTTTATACAGACTTTTGGAGAAGCCTGTATTTACAAGAAAGTGAGTGGGCGCTCTGTAGCATTTCTGATATTATATGTAGATGACATATTGTTGATCGGAAATGATACTGAATTTCTGGATAGCATAAAAGGATACTTGGATAAGAATTTTTCAATGAAGACCTTGGTGAAGCTGCTTATATATTGGGCATCTAGATCTATAGATAGATCAAGACACTTAATTGGACTTTCACAAAGCACATACCTTGATAAAGTTTTGAAGGAGTTCAAAATGGATCAAGCAAAGAAAGGCTTCTTGCCTGTGTTACAAGGTGTGAAGTTGAGTCAGACTCAATGCCCGACGACTGCAGAAGATAGAGAGAAAATGAAAGTCATTCCCTATGCTTCAGCCATAGGTTCAATCATGTATGCAATGATGTGTACCAGACCTGATGTGTGCCTTGCTATTACTTTAGCAGGGAGGTACCAAAGTAATCCAGGAGTGGATCACTGGACAGCAGTCAAGAACATCCTGAAATACCTGAAAAGGACTAAGGATATGTTTCTCGTTTATTGAGGTGGCAAAGAGCTCGTCGTAAATGGTTACGTCGATGCAAGCTTTGACACTGATCCGGATGACTCTAAGTCACAAACCGGATACTTATTTATATTAAATGGAGGAGCTGTAAGTTGGTGCAGTTCCAAGCAGAGCGTCGTGGCGGGATCTACATGTGAAGCGGAGTACATAGCTGCTTCGGAAGCAGCAAATGAAGGAGTCTGGATGAAGGAGTTCATATCCAATCTAGGTGTCATACCTAGTTCATCAGGTCCAATGAAAATCTTTTGTGACAATACTGGTGCAATTGCCTTGGCAAAGGAATCCAGATTTCACAAGAGAACCAAGCACATCAAGAGACGCTTCAATTCCATCCGCGATCAAGTCAAGGAGGGAGACATAATCGCGATCAAGTCAAGGAGGGAGACATACATAGTCAAAAAAAAGGAGGGAGACATAGAGATTTGCAAGATACATACGATCTGAATGTTGCAGACCCGTTGACTAAGCCTCTCTCACGAGCAAAACATGATCAGCACCAAGACTCCATGGGTGTTAGAATCATTACTATGTAATCTAGATTATTGACTGTAGTGCAGGTGGGAGACTGAAGGAAATATGCCCTAGAGGCAATAATAAAGTTGTTATTTATATTTCCTTATATCATGATAAATGTTTATTATTCATGCTAGAATTGTATTAATCGGAAACTTAGTACATGTGTGAATACAAAGACAAAACAGAGTGTCCCTAGTATGCCTCTACTTGACTAGCTCGTTAATCAAGGATGGTTATGTTTCCTGACCATAGACATGTGTTGTCATTTGATGAACGGGATCACATCATTAGAGAATGATGTGTTGGACAAGACCCATCCGTTAGCTTAGCATTATGATCGTTGAGTTTTATTGCTATTGCTTTCTTCGTGACTTATACATGTTCCTCAAACTATGAGATTATGCAACTCCCAAATACCGGAGGAACACCTTGTGTGCTATCAAACGTCACAACGTAACTGGGTGATTATAAAGATGCTCTACAGGTGTCTCCGAAGGTGTTTGTTGAGTTGGCATAGATTGAGATTAGGATTTGTCACTCCGTGTATCGGAGAGGTATCTCTGGGCCCTCTCGGTAATACACATCACTATAAGCCTTGCAAGCAATGTGACTAATGAGTTAGTTACATGATGATGCATTACGGAACGAGTAAAGAGAATTGCCGGTAACAAAATTGAACTAGGTATGATGATACCGACGATCGAATCTCGGGCAAGTAACATACCGATGACAAAGGGAACAACGTATGTTGTTATGCGGTTTGCCCGATAAAGATCTTCATAGAATATGTAGGAACCAATATGAGCATCCAGGTTCTGCTATTGGTTATTGACCGGAAGTGAGTCTCGGTCATGTCTACATAGTTCTCGAACCCGTAGGGTCCACACGCTTAACGTTCGATGATGATCGGTATTATGAGTTTATGTGTTTTGATGTACCGAAGGTAGTTCGGAGTCCCGGATGTGATCACGGACATGACGAGGAGTCTTGAAATGGCCGAGACATGAAGATTGATATATTGGAAGGTTATGTTTGGACACCGGAAAGGTTTCGAATGAGTTCGGGCATATATCGGAGTACCGGGGGGTTACCGGAACCCCCCGGGGGCTAAATGGGCCTACATGGGCTTTAGTGGGGGAGAGGAGGCGGCCTAGAGGTGGGGGCACGCCCCCCAAGCCCAATCCGAATTGGGAAGGGGGTCGGCCCCCCTTTCCTTCCTCTCCTCTTCCCCTTCCTTCCCCCTCCTATTAGGACTAGGAAAGGGGGGAAACCTACTCCTAGTAGGAGTAGGAATCCCCCCTTGGGGCGCACCATGAAGGGCCGGCCGGCCCCCTGCTCCCCTCCTTTATATACGGGGGAGGGGTCACCCCATAGACACACAAGTGGACAGTTGTCTTAGCCGTGTGTGGTGCCCCCCTCCACAGATTTCCACCTGGGTCATATCGTTGTAGTGCTTAGGCGAAGCCATGCGTCGGTAACTTCATCATCACCGTCATCACGCTGTCGTGCTAACGGAATTCTCCCTCGGCCTCAGCTGGATCTAGAGTTTGAGGGACGTCACCGAGCTGAACGTGTGCATATCGCGGAGGTGCCGTGCGTTCGGTACTTGATCGGTTGGATCGCGAAGACGTTCGACTACATCAACCACGTTACTTAACGCTTCCGCTTTCGGTCTACGAGGGTACGTGGACACACTCTCCGCGCTCGTTGCTATGCATCACCTAGATGGATCTTGCGTGTGCGTAGGATTTTTTTTGAATTTACTGCGTTCCCCAACAGTGGCATCCGAGCCAGGTCTATACGTAGATGTTATTTTCACGAGTAGAACACAAAGAGTTGTGGGCGATAATAGTCATACTGCTTACCATCATGTCATACTTTGATTCAGCGGTATTGTTGGATGAAGCGGCTCAGACCGACATTACGCGTACGCTTATGTGAGACTGGTTCTACCGATGTGCTTCGCACACAGGTGGCTAGTGGGTGTCTGTTTCTCCAACTTTAGTTGAATCGAGTGTGACTACGCCCGGTCCTTGTAGAAGGTTAAAACAACAAACTTGACGAAAAATCGTTGTGGTTTTGATGCATAGGTAAGAAATATTCTTGCTAAACCCGTAGCAGCCACGTAAAGCTTGCGACAACAAGTAGAGGACGTCTAACTTGTTTTTGCGGGGATTGCTGTGATGTGATATGGTCAAGACGTGATGATATATAATTTGTTCTATGAGATGATCATGTTTTGTAACAGTTATCGGTAACTGGCAGGAGCCATATGGTTGTCGCTTTATTGTATGAAATGCAATCGCCATGTAATTGCTTTACTTTATCACTAAGCGGTAGCGATAGTCGTAGAAGCAATAGTTGGCGAGGCGACAGCGATGCTTCGATGGAGATCAAGGTGTCAAGCCGGTGACGATGGTGATCATGACGGTGCTTTGAAGATGGAGATCAAAGGCACAAGATGATGATGTCCATATCATATCGCTTATATTGATTGCATGTGATGTTTATCCTTTATGCATCTTATTTTGCTTAGTATGACGGTAGCACTATAAGATGATCTCTCACTAAATTTCAAGGTACAAGTGTTCTCCCTGTGTATGCACCGTTGCTACAGTTCGTCGTGCCGAGACACCACGTGATGATCAGATGTGATATGCTCTACATTCACATACAACGGGTGCAAGCCAATTTTGCACACGCAGAATACTCGGGTTAAACTTGATGAGCCTAGCATATGCAGATATGGCCTCGGAACACTGAGACCAAAAGGTCGAGCGTGAATCATACAGTAGATATGATCAACATAGTGATGTTCACCATTCAAAACTACTCCATCTCACATGATGATCGGACATGGTTTAGTTGATATGGATCACGTGATCACTGAGATGATTAGAGGGATGTCTATCTAAGTGGGAGTTCTTAAGTAATATGATTAATTGAACTTTAATTTATCATGAACTTAGTCCTGATAGTATTTGCATATCTATGTTGTAGATCAATTGCTCGCATATAGCTTCCCTGTTTTATTTATGATATGTTCCTAGAGAAAACTATGTTGAAAGATGTTAGTAGCAATGATGTGGACTAGCTCCGTGACCTGAGGATTATCCTCATTGTTGCACAGAAGAATTATGTCCTTGATGCACCGCTAGGTGACGGACCTATTGCAAGAGCAGAGGCAGACGTTATGAACGTTTGGCAAGCTCGGTATGATGACTACTTGATAGTTTAGTGCGCCATGCTTTACGGCTTAGAACCGGGACTTCAAAAACATTTTGAACGCCACGGAGCATATAAGATGTTCCAAGAGTTGAAGTTAGTATTTCAAACTCATGCCCGTGTCGAGAGGTATGAGACCTCTAACAGTACTTTGCCTACAAGATGGAGGAGAATAGCTCAACCAGTGAGCATGTGCTCAGATTGTCTGGGCACTACAATTCCTTCAATCAAGTGGGAGTTAATCTTCCAGATAAGATAGTGATTGACAGAGTTCTCTAGTCACTATCACCAAGTTACTGGAACTTAGTGATGAACTATAATATGCAAAGGGATGACGTAAAACGATTCCCGAGCTCTTCGCGATGCTAAAATCGGCAAAGGTATTCATGGATTTACCACGACCTTGGTTGTGACTGTGACTCCATAGATAAAAATAGGAAATTTCTCTCTTCGAGACCATTGAAAAAGGGCATTGAACGACAAAGAAATCGTCCACAGATAATAAAACTATCATATGCCTTGGAAAGTGATATGAGGTGCTCGGAAATGGTTGAAGTAATTGAATAGGAATCAAGAAAAGCATCAAGTGTTGATGGTTGACAAGACCACTAGTTTCAAGTAAAAGGGCAAGGGAAAGAAAGGGAACTTCAAGAAGAATGGCAAGCAAGTTGCCACTCCCATGAAGAAGCCCAAAGCTAGACCCAATCCTGAAACTGAGTGCTTCTACTTCAAAGGAAATGGTCACTGGAAGCAGAACTGCCCCAAATACTTGGCGGATAAGAAGGATGGCAAAGTGAACAAAAGTATATATGATATACATGTTATTGATGTGTACTTTACTAGTGCTCATAGTAGCCACTGGGTATTTGATACTGGTTCGGTTGCTATGATTAGTAACTTGAAACATGAGTTACAAAATGAACAGAGACTAGTTGAGGGCGAGGTGACGATGTGTGTTGGAAGTAATTCCAAGGTTGATAAGATCACCATCGCACACCCCCTTTACCTTCGGGATTAGTGTTGAACCTAAAATAAATGTTATTTGGTGTTTGCATTGAGTATAATATGATTGGATCATGTTTATTGCAATACGGTTATTCATTTAAGTCAAAGAATAATTGTTATTATGTTTACATGAATAAAACTTTCTGTGGTCATACACCCAAGGTGAATGCTTTATTGAATCTCGATTGTAGTAATATACATATTCATAATATTGATGCCAAAAGATGCAAAGTTGATAATGATAGTGCAACATACTAGTGGCACTGCCGTTTAGGTTCATGCGGATGGACTTTTGGAATCACTTGATTATGAGTCATTTTGATACTTGCGAACCATGCCTCATTGGCAAGATGACTAAAACTCCGTTCTCCGGAACAATGGAGCGAGCAACAGACTTGTTGGAAATAATACATACCGATGTATGCGGTCCGATGAGTGTTGATGCTCGCGGCGGGTATCGTTATTTTCTAACCTTCACAGATGATTTGAGCAGATATGGGTATATCTACTTGATGAAACATAGAGTCTGAAACATTTGAAAAGTTCAAAGAATTTCAGAGTGAAGTGGAAAATCATCGTAACAAGAAAATAAATTTTCTACGATCTGATCATGGAGGCGAATATTTGAGTTACGAGTTTGGTCTTCATTTAAAACAATGTGAAATAGTTTCGCAACTCACGCCACCTGGAACACCACAGCGTAATGGTGTGTCCGAACGTCGTAACCGTACTTGATTAGATATGGTGCGATCTATGATGTCTCTTACCGATTTACCACTATTGTTTTGGGGTTATGCATTAGAGACCACTGCATTCACGTTAAATAGGGCACCATCTAATCCGTTGAGACGACACCATATGAACTGTGGTTTGGCAAGAAACCTAAGCTGTCGTTCTTAAAGTTTGGGGCTGCGATGCTTATGTGAAAAAGTTATAACCTGATAAGCTCGAACCCAAATCAGAGAAATGCTTCTTCATAGTATACCCAAAGGAAACTGTTGGGTGCACCTTCTATCACAGATCCGAAGGCAAGATATTCGTTGCTAAGAATGGATCCTTTCTAGAGAAGCAGTTTCTCTTAAAAGAAGTGAGTGGGAGGAAAATAGAACTTGATGAGGTAGTTGTACCTTCTGTCGAGTTGGAGAGTAGTTCATCACAGAAATCAGTTCCAGTGATGCCTACACCAATTAGTGAGGAAAGTTAATGATGATGATCATGAAACTTCAGATCAAGTTACTACCGAACCTCGTAGGCCAACCAGAGTACGTTCCGCACCAGAGTGGTACGGTAATCCTGTTCTGGACGTCATGTTACTAGACCATGACGAACCTGCGAACAATGAGGAAGCGACGATGAGCCCAGATTCCACAAAATGGCTTGAGGCCATGAAATCTGAGATAGGATCCATGTATGAGAACAAAGTATGGACTTTGATTGACTTGCCCAATGATCGGTGAGCCATTGAGATTAAATAGATCTTCAAGAGGAACACGGACGCTGATAGTAGTGTTACTATCTACAAAGCTCGAATTGTTGCAAAAGGTTCTCGACAAGTTCAAGGTGTTGACTACGATGAGAGTTTCTCACTCGTATCTATGCTTAAAGTCTGTCCGAATCATGTTAGCAATTGTTGCATTTTATGAAATTTGGCAGATGGATATCAAAACCGCATTCCTTAATGGATTTGTTAAAAGAGAGTTGTATATGATACAACCAGAAGGTTTTGTCGATCCTAAAGGTGCTAACAAAGTGTGCAAGCTCCAGCGATCCATCTATGGACTGGTGCAAGCATCTCGGAGTTGGAATATACGCTTTGATGAGTTGATCAAAGCATATAGTTTTATACAGACTTGCGGTGAAGCCTGTATTTACAAGAAAGTGAGTGGGAGCACTACAACATTTCTGATAAGTATATGTGAATGACATATTGTTGATCGGAAATGATGTAGAATTTTCTGGAAAGCATAAAGGAGTTTTTGAAAGGAGTTTTTCAAAAGAAAGGCCTCGGTAAAAGCTACTTACATATTGGGCATCAAGATCTATAGAGATAGATCAAGACGCTTGATAATTTTTTCAATGAGTACATACCTTGATAAGATTTTGAAGGAGTTCAAAATGGATCAGTCAAAGAAGGAGTTCTTGCCTGAATTGTAAGGTATGAAGTTGAGTAAGACTCAAAATCCGACCACGACAGAAGATAGAGAGAGAATGAAAGTCATTCCCTATGCCTCAACCGTAGGTTCTATAAAGTATGCCATGCTGTATACCAGACCTATTGTGTACCTCGCCATGAGTTTGGCAAAGGGGTACAATAGTGATCCAGGAGTATATCACTGGACAGCGGTCAAAATTATCCTTAGAGGACTAAGGAAATATTTCTCAGTTATGGAGGTGATAAAGAGTTCATCGTAAAGAGTTACGCGATGCAAGCTTTGACACTGATCTGGATGACTCTGAGTCTCGATCTAGATACATATTGGAAGTGGGAGCAATTAGCTAGAGTAGCTCCGTGCAGAGCATTATAGACATAGAAAATTTGCAAAATCCATACGGCTCTGAATGTGACAGACCCATTGACTAAACTTCTCTCACAAAGCAAAACATGATCACACTTTGGGTGTTAATCACATAGCGATGTGAACTAGATTATTGACTCTAGTAAACCCTTTGGTTATTAGTCACATGGCGATGTGAACTAATCACATGGTGATGTGAACTATTGGTGTTAAATCACATGGCTATGTGAACTAGATTATTGACTCTAGTGCAAGTGGGAGACTGAAGGAAATATGCCCTAGAGGCAATAATAAAGTTGTTATTTATATTTCCTTATATCATGATAAATGTTTATTATTCATGCTAGAATTGTATTAATCGTAACCTTAGTACATGTGTGAATACATAGACAAAACAGAGTGTCCCTAGTATGCCTCTACTTGACTAGCACGTTAATCAAAGATGGTTATCTCCTGACCATAGACATGTGTTGTCATTTGATGAACGGGGTCACATCATTAGAGAATGATGTGATGGACAAGACCCATCCGTTAGCTTAGCATTATGATCGTTGAGTTTTATTGCTATTGCTTTCTTCATGACTTATACATGTTCCTCAGACTATGACATTATGCAACTCCCGAATACCGGAGGAACACCTTGTGTGCTATCAAACGTCACAACGTAACTGGGTGATTATAAAGATGCTCTACAGGTGTCTCCGAAGGTGTTTGTTGAATTGGCATACATCGAGATTAGGATTTGTCACTCCGTGTATCAGAGAGGTATCTCTGGGCCCTCTCGGTAATGCACATCACTATAAGCCTTGCAAGCAATGTGACTAATGAGTTAGTTACAGGATGATGCATTACGGAACGAGTAAAGAGACTTGCCGGTAACGAGATTGAACTAGGTATGATGATACCGACGATCGAATCTCGGGCAAGTAACATACCGATGACAAAGGGAACAACGTATGTTGTTATGCGGTTTGACCGATAAAGATCTTCATAGAATATGTAGGAACCAATATGAGCATGCAGGTTCCGCTATTGGTTATTGACCGGAAGTGAGTCTCGGTCATGTCTACATAGTTCTCGAACCCGTAGGGTCCGCACGCTTAACGTTCGATGACGATCGGTATTATGAGTTTATGTGTTTTGATGTACCGAAGGTAGTTTGGAGTCCCGGATGTGATCATGGACATGAAGAGGAGTCTCGAAATGGTCGAGACATGAAGATTAATATATTGGAAGGTTATGTTTGGACACCGGAAAGGTTTCGGATGAGTTCGGGCATATACCGGAGTACCGGGGGGTTACCGGAACCCCCCGGGGGCCAAATGGGCCTACATGGGCTTTAGTGGGAGAGAGAGGAGGCGGCCAAGAGGTGGGGGCGCGCCCCCCAAGCCCAATCCGAATTGGGAAGGGGGCCGGCCCCCCTTTCCTTCCTCTCCTCTTCCCCTCCCCCCCCCCCTCCTATTAGGACTAGGAAAGGGGGGAAACATACACCTAGTAGGAGTAGGAATCCCCCCTTGGGGCGCACCATGAAGGGCCGGCCGGCCCCCTCCTCCCCTCCTTTATATACGGGGGAGGGGGGCACCCCATAGACACACAAGTTAATCTTTAGCCATGTGCGGTGCCCCCTCTCCATAGTTTTCCACCTCGGTCATATTGTCGTAGTGCTTAGGCGAAGCCCTGCGTCGGTAACTTCATCATCACCGTCACCACGCCGTCGTGCTGGCGAAACTCTCCCTCGGCCTCAGGTGGATCTAGAGTTCGAGGGACGTCACCGAGCTGAACGTGTGCAGCTCGCGGAGGTGCCGTGCGTTCGGTACTTGATCGGTTGGATCGCGAAGACGTTCGACTACATCAACTGCGTTACTAAACGCTTCTGCTTTTGGTCTACGAGGGTACGTGGACACACTCTCCCCGCTCGTTGCTATGCTTCTCCTAGATAGATCTTGTGTGATCGTAGGAAGTTTTTTGAAATACTACGTTCCCCTACACTTGCAACATGATTTCTCCCGTGACCTCAAGAACAAAAGTAACTACTCACAAATAATAATCATGCTCAAGATCAGAGGGGTATTAAATAGCATATTGGATCTGAACATATAATCTTTCACCAAATAAACCATATAGTAATCAACTAAAAGATGTAATCAACGCTACTAGTCACCCACAAGCACCAATCTATAATTCCGGTAACAAGATTGAACACAAGAGATGAAGTAGGGTTTGAGATGAGATGGTGCTATTGAAGATGTTGATGGAGATAGCCCTCCCCAAGATGGGAGAGTTGTTGGTGATGATGATGACGATGATTTCCCCCTCCGGGAGGGAAGTTCCCCCGGCGGAATCGCTCCGCCGGAGGGCAAAAGTGCTCCTGCCCAAGTTCCGCCTCGAGACGGTGGCGCTCCGTCCCGAAAGTTCTCTCCTTATTTTTTCAGGTCAAAATGACCTATATACCAGAAGATGGGCACCAGAGGTGGGCCTGGGTGAGCACAACCCACCAGGGCGTGCTTGGGCTCCCTGGCGCGCCCAGGTGGGTTGTACCCACCTGGTGGGCCCCCTCTGGTAGTTATTTGCTCCAATATTCCTCAAATATTTCATAAAAATTCCTCATGAAGTTTCAGCTTGTTTGGAGTTGTGCAGAATAGGTGGCCTGACGTAGCTTTTCCAGGTCCAGATTTCCAGCTGCCGGAATTCTCTCTCTTTGTGTATACCTTGCATATTATGAGAGAAAAGGCATTAGAATTACTTCAAAAAGCATTATTATGGATAAAAACATCATAAATAACAGTAAGAAAACATGATGCAAAATGGGCGTATCACGGAGAAGCCGGAGGACAGCCCGCGGCGGAGGAGCGCCTGCCTGCTGTCGTACTCTTCCGTTTCGTGGCGGAGGAGCGACAGCGAGAGCCCTTGGTTTGTGTACCTACTAGCAGCCCTTTTTTGACTTTTCCACTATCAACCCCAAAAAACCCAACTATGCCTTACGTACCGTCGGCGGTGACGCACCGCCTCCGCTCGGGGTCGTCGCCCTGCCGGCGCCATGGCCCGCCGACCACATTCCGCGCCACATCGAGGGGGATTGAAGCCGCCGGCGGCGAGAAATCGAGAGGAGGATTTGGGAATTGCGGCGGCGCACGGATAGGGTTCCGACCCGTATTCCGGCCGCAAACCCTTAGATATACTGCGTGTGGGGAGGGGCGTTTGCGGGCCACCGTAAAAACATTTACATGCCGGGCGACTATACGAACTCTGGTCTGACCCAAAAAACGGGTCAAACCTGTATAGTCGCCGGATTTTTACAGGCCGTCCCGTTCTGCTAGAGATGCTCTAAGCCGAGTGATGTCCTCACATTGCTCGGCTGCTGCGTCACCGAGCGGGCTAGACGCCGAGTGCCTCGCCCCTAGCTTATGCAACTATCAGGGAGATAGGGACTACCAGTGGGCAGTTGGCTACCATGTGGTAACTGTAAACCGAGTGCCGATCTTGTGACACTCGGCTTACCATGCACCTCCAATGCCATTTGGTCATGCGGTACTCGGCTTACTTATCACAATGTTTTTGTTTTGTTTTCTCAGTGTGCAAAACTAACAGGCGGAAAGGGGAAAAAGTAAAGTCTAAGCAACATAGGCACGAAAAGGAAATCCTTCCCTTCGCCGCGAACCCGATCGATGGATGGACCTAGATATACCCTCCCTAAGCTGCACTCGTTCCTCTTTCCAATCCAATTGTTCGCGATCGCGATTCTGCTGCACGGCGGCTCGACAGTTTGGCGAATCGCTTCAGGCAGACGCACGGATCCACGACAGCGCCATCAGAGCTCCCATGTAATTTGAAAGTTTGCCTTCTTTTCTTACCCTTCTGTACAGCTATTGATGATAAACTAGTTTTCATTTTGTGAAAGATCAATGTTTTTGGTTGGTTCTATGTATCTGAAAATTACATTGTTTTCTGAACAAGTGTACTGCACTTTATTTCCATGGATCACTACATCACTACGTTACAGTGTAATACAGGCAATATGAGAACTGTCATTGTGAGAGAATAGGCTGATAGATAGAAGAGCAGAAAGAAACTCTCGCTGCTTTATTGGTAGCACATACACACGGGTCCTCAAATGTCAAGAGTCACGAAATAGCCATAACGAGAAAAACCGAAACCATCGCCGCTTCAGCTTGAAACTGGATGCAGCAGGATCACGAAAGAAGGTTCCCCAGGAGTGTTCCACCACCTGTGGATGAGCGCCGATCAGGGGTCGCATGAGCAGCCACCACCCGATGATGCAGCTCTGAAACTGCGCTCCCACTGGTCGACTGGTGCGGCTTCAGCGTGAGGTATGTGTCGGGGGTTCTTCTCCCTCTTGTCACCCTTCAGCTGCTTCATGGCATGCTTCAGCGCTGGGAGAAGAGCCTCCATGCACTCCGCGACAGCATTCGGGTTGCCGGGCATGTTGATGATCTGGAAAAAAAGAACTCTTGTGAGCGTTTCAAAACCTACAAGTTTGAAATTCGAAGCATTCTTTGGTTTCAGGACATACAAGTGTCGATCCTCTTATCCCACACGCCGCTCGGGATAGCATCGCAAATGGTGTCACCTGTACCGAACAGAAAAGTGCAAACACCGTCAGTACAGAACAAAAGGATCTGAATCCTGTCAAGTTTAAGACACTAAACATATTTGGGGAAAGTTGTTTTTTATGTGATCTATATACGGTTAGCAGTTAGATGTGATCTATGGAAATAGTCAGCAAGTGAATTGATATGTTAAACCAAAGAGGCTGTAACAAACGTTGTCATCACCTTCAAACTCTCCTGAATCATAACAAACGCAAGGCCAGGTGCTTCTTTCTCTATTACAGATTTAGTTGCTTCTGGAGTAACATCTCTAGGTGTGAAGCCAGTGCCACCTGCATGTACGTTGTTACCAGGAAGTAGAAGCTAGTGTGAGTAGGAATCTTGAGATCATGTCACCTAAGCGATTTCTTCAAAATAAAATTTTCACCTAAGGTCAAGATGAGGTTAACACGGTCAATATCACTCCACTTCACCAGAATCTCCTTAATTTTGTCCACTTCATCTGGAACCACAGCAGTAGCAACAACAAATGCTCCCCCCAATTTCTCTGATGAAGAGTTCACTACAGATACAGCTCTTGGGCCACTACAGATGGGATGATAAGAGAGACGAAATAACAATGACATAAGTTACTTTTCATGGAAGCATGATTCACATCACGAAGAATAAACAGAAGTTATGATTAATCCGCAATTTTGAGGCCAAGAAAGGATAATAACTTTGTGAAATGTGGAGTCCTTACTGAAATGCATCACCATCTTATGTGAAGAATCATCAGTAAATCGACTCTTCTATTTTGCATCAAGAGTGACCCACTTGCAACTCGAGGCAAAGAGGTGTATCAGGATGCACGTACTTTGCAAAGAGTACAAATTTTGAGGCCTAGGTACGATAATAAATTTGAAAAATCTGGAGTCCTTACTCCTTACTGAGACACATCACCATCTTATGTGAAGAATCATCAGTGAAATTGACTCTTTAATTTTGTATCAAGAGTGACCCATTTGCAACTCGAGGCAAAGAGGTGTATCAGGATGCACGTACTTTGCAAAGAGTAAAAATTTTGAGGCCTAGGTACAATAACAAATTTGTAAAATGTGGAGTCCTTACTGATACAAATCACCATCCTATGTGAAGAATCGTCAGTAAAATTGACTCTTTCATTTTGCATCAAGAGTGACCCATTTGCAACTCGAGGCAAAGAGGTGTATCAGGATGCATGTACTTTGCAAAGAGTAGAAATTTTGAGGCCTAGGTACGAAAACAAATTTGTAAAATGTGGAGTCCTTACTGATACAAATCACCATCTTATGTGAAGAATCATCAGTAAAATTGACTCTTCAATTTTGCATCAAGAGTGACCCATTTGCAACTCGAGGCAAAGAGGTGTATCAGGATGCACGTACTTTGCAAAGATAACACATTTTGAGGCCTAGGTGCGATAATAAATTTGTGAAATGTGGAGTCCTTACTGAGACGCACCACCATCTTATGTGAATATGCAAAGAATAGACAGTAATTTGACTCATTTTATTTTGCATAAAGAGTGACCCATTTGCAGCTCGAGCCAAAGAGGTGTATCAGGATGCGTGTACTTTGCAAGGAGTACCATACAGATTTATTCTTTTCAATGTCCGTTGAGAGTGGTAACCAAATCACAAACAACAGAAGTGAAGACTGAAGAAAAAGGTATTGCACTTAAGGAAATACCTCCTATCGGGGCCTCCTCCAGAAGAAACAGTGTCACTAACAGTCAGAATTGCTACTTTAACTTCGGCATTCTGAGAGGCAGCAACCTGTGGCGCATCCGCCGAAGCACTTTTTGCAGAAGAAACAATATGAGATGATATGGGGCTGGAAGCAGCAGGCAGCTTATCCAGAGGAGGGCTAGTTATATCAGAAATAAGTATTGCTTGGACGGATGCTCCAGCTGCCAATATCTGCCCGGATGATTGCACTTCCAGCAAGGCATTTGCAGACTTCATACTTAGAAGGCGGCTACTGGCTTGTTGGCCAGTGCTCTCAGCAACGTAACTGCCAACAATAAATTAACAGGTGTCATTATGGTGTAATGAAACATCAGGCAGCCATGGTAAAATATAACTCTTACCCTGGTCTACCAGATCCATCGTCAAGCACCCATCTGATCACTGCACGATGAAACTCCATACGATGTGGGTCTGCTCTTAGAGGATGTGATATACGCACATGCACTCTAAAAAAGTCTCATCAGTGGAAAATGAAGAACAAAATGATGAAAGAAAAAACTAATAATAAGCACAAGGAGAACTACCTTTGCAGATGAGGATTTGACCAACCAGAGACAAGTCGTATTGCAGGAACAACAAAGAGATTGAAGCAAACCATACAGCTCACTGGGTTTCCAGGCAAGCCAAAAGCAAGAGCTGTTTTGGATGGCTTTGTTGGGTCATTTGATGTGATCTCAGCAAATGTCAATGGCTTTCCTGGTTTCATCCGGATCTGCATGCACATACAGCAAACGATGAAAATC